>NW_017731577.1:2303377-2323397 GCF_001890085.2 Hipposideros armiger
CGGCATAGGCTGCAGCCCCTGCTGCAGTGGGTTGCCATGGGCTACCATATGTAGCCAGCAGCCAGCGTGAGCGGCCAGCAGCCACTGTGAGCGGTCGTCCAGAGGCCAGCGACCGATCTGCCTCACCCAGGAAGAGCACAATGATGGTGCCAACTTGCGCCAGTGAAGCAACGTCCTCCACAACTAGGCTGAAGAACAAAAGGACAGCAACTCGTCTGTTCCCCTTCCCCCAATTCCCCAGAGCTGTTTCCATCCTCCAATCCCCCAATAAAAATCTTTAACAAAAAAATCATATATAGGGCCAACCAAGTGGCTCAGTTAGTTAAGAGTGCAAGCTCTGAGCAACAGGGTTGCTGGGTCGATTCTCACATGGGCCAATGAGCTGCGTGCGAGTTGAGCTGCCAGCAGGTGGCAGGATGGCGCAGCTGGTGAGAGCACGTGCTCCAAACAACAAGGTTTCCAGTTCAACTCCCTCATGAGATGGTGGGCTATGCCCACCCGCAACTAAGATTAAACATGGCACCTTGAGCTGAGTGGCTGCAAGCTGCCTATGGGCGGCTAGATGGCGACTGGACTTGGAATTGAGCTAACTGCGCCCTCCACAACTAAGACTGAAGGACACCAACTTGTCTGTCCCCTTCCCCAATTCCCCATTAAAATCTTTTTTTAAAAAAATCATAGATTAATGGATAGATACAGAGATGGGTAGTTATGTAACAAAGCAATATAGCAAAATGTTGATTATAGAATCTAAGTAGTGGGTTCATGGGCTGCTTGCTATGAAATTCTTTCAACTTTTCATTTTTGCAACTTTTCATAATAAAATATTGAGGGGAAATCATATGGAAAAGTCAAAGTGTAAGAATAAGCCAGGCACTGAAAAAGAAGAACCAGGCGCTTTACAGAACAGGAAAAGTTTGAATAAAATTTATAAAATGGTATTGGTATAAGACCAGAAAAATGAGTCATGACATATAACAGAGAGCAGGCATTTATGAAAACTTAATTTATGTCAGATCTGACAGTACAGTTCTCGGGCAAATGATGGGCCAATCAATAAATGGTGCTAGGAAAATCGGTAATGCATATGAAAAATAATAAAAAACGTTAACGACAAAACTTTAAAACTTTTAGAAAAAAGTAATGGAATATCTTCTAAATATCTTAGCAAAGGGAAATGTTTTTTTAATGATGAAAAAAGCATAACCCATAAAGGAAAAGACAAATAAATGTTATCACATTAAAATTAAAAACTGATGGTCAATGAAAGAAAGCACTAAGAGAGTAAAATATTATTCCACAGTCTGGAAGCAGTTATTTTCAACTCATATAACTGTTAAAAGATTCATATCTTAGTATTTTACAAAGAACGTTTATAAATCTTTGAGAAAAAGACAACCTTATAGAAAAAGACACCTTTTCTTTTCTTTGAGAAAAAGACAACCTTATAGACAAAAGATGAAACACCACCTCACAGAAGATGAAGCACAGACCACACATACATTAAAACATTTTCAAATCATTAATTACAGAGGAAATACAAATTAAAACCACAATGAAATTTTTAATTGGATGATATGCATATAAATGTATATAAATGTTCATTTTATTAATATTTTTAAACTGGATATATACATACATATATTTATTATTTTACATATGATATAATACATCATATATGTCTTTGAAAAATATATGTTAAGCATATATATGTCTTAATTAAACAACAAATTTAAGTCAAGTGCAGAATAAGGAAGTAAACATCTAAAAAGCTTATTAAGGTGGAAAGAGATAATCAAACTCCCTTAGATATCTTAATATTTTAGTGCCCCTCAACTTTAAAAGAAATAAGCCAAAACAAAGGTGGCATTGGCTTATAATGTACTTTAGTAAATTTGCTAAACATTCCCTAAAGTTTAATCTAGAAGCCTAAAAACTAGACAGAACTTCATGAAGACTTACTACTCCCCTCAAAATGTATGAATTGCGGCTAAGTATATCTTTCTGTTCTAGGAAAGCGGGCAAGGGAGTGGAAATTATGACCAAATATTCCGTTTCCCTTCCTTCCTTCCTTCTTTCCTTCCTTCCTTCCTTCCTTCCTTCCTTCCTTTCTTCCTTCCTATGTTCCTCTTATTTCTCCCTCCCTCCATCCCTTCCTTCCTTCTCTTTTCCTTCCCTCCCTCCTCCTGCTACCCGTTTTCTACCCTTCTGCATTAGTTTTCTATTGCTGCATAACAAATTATTTAAAAAATTAGCAGCTTAAAACAAAACAAATGTATTATTTTACAGTTTTCCTGGGTCAGGAGTCCAGTCACAAATGAACTCAGTCCTCTGTTCAGTGTCCCTCCCGCTGAGGGCAAGGTGTGGCTAGGGCTGTGACTCAGGGTCCTCTTCCAAGCTCTTTCAGGTCGTTGGCCAAATTCGGTTTCTTGTGGTTGTAGTATTCTTGCTGAGCATTGGTTAGGGTCACTCTCAGCACCTACAGGCTGCCCTCTGGCCCTCACAACATGGCACCCGTTACAGCATGCAGCTGACTTCTTCAAAGCCAGCAGAAGAATGTCTCTCATGCTTCAAGTCTCTCTAACCTCTTTTAGAGGTTTACTTGATTAAGTCAGACCCTCCTAAAATAATCTCTCTTTTGATTAATATAAATTTGACTGACTAGGGACCTTAATTGCAGCTGGAAACCATAAATTATTTAAGATGTCTGAAACATAGAGTGACAGGTGGCATCAAGTAGGAGAAAGCTAAAGAAATAAAGGCTAAATCCCACAGGACTTTGTAAGCCATTTATGGAATGTGGTCGTTGTCCTAACAACAGTTAGAAACTAATGAAGGAATGAAGGTTTTTAAGAACAAAAATGTTACGTTAGCATGAAATGGTCAGATCTGCATTTTAGAAGGATGGCTCTAGGGGGCAGTGAGAAAGATAAAGAGGGCAATTCAGTTGAGTAAGTATTTGTGGGGTGAAAAGGAACATGTAAAAATAACTCTAAAAAATATCCCCCAAATACTATGGCATACTCTCAGAAATTCTTTAATTTGAAAAACAATTACTGGGTGTCCATTCTCTGCCCAGGAACAAAGCTTATAACCAGAGAAACAGTCATAAGTCCCTCCTCCCCTAGTCTATCACAAATATACACACATGGCTTTTGATAAAATAGATGAGAGAGAGCAAAAGTCAAATGCAAAAGAGAATAAAATTTAGGGGAGAAGATCAGCACACTACAATCCATACCATATCTTCACCCACTGCTGCCAGGTAGCGCACTGTTTCATTCTTACATGTCCTTGAAGTCAAAGGGGAATAGGAAATTTGGTCAGCTCCAAAGGCCATTATGTCCACAGGAAAAATTGCTCAGGAGAAGAACCAACATGCCTAATGGTGAGATCAAGTGGCACTTGCCCCACAGACCCTCTGTTATATTAAGTAGTACGTTAAGCGTTGAAAGAGGTAAAAATACACGAGTGATCAACGCACAGGTGGGTTTGCCAAAAAAGGTCTCTTGGTAAAGATTCTACAGAGAGAAGGGGCAAATCCTAGTAATAAATTTATCTCCATATACAGTGTTTGATCACTTTTCATTCGATTTGTCAAAGGGCTTATTTTGTGATGGGAGCATCCCGGGTGTATAATAAATTGCTAACTTCATCTCTTGACTGACTTGTAAATCTTAGTCGTTTTCAGGGATTAACTACTTGCTAAATTCATTTATCAAAATTAAAACTAGGTTTTCAGAGTGCTGCCCTCCAAATCCCAAGAAACCATGAAAGGTTAACCTTTTGCAGATCTTTCCAGGCTGAACGCCAGTGGGTGACATCAATGCAAGTGATTAATAGGCCGTATCGTAAGGTCTACAAGAGATGCTGACAGACATTTCCCCCATGTGATAGCACAAGTCATCTCATCAACCTAAGAAAGCACACCCTGATACTCTCCATACTAATGGAACACATCCAATTAATATTTAGAAGATGCATAGGAATTCTGGTTTTTGTCCTGGTATCGGAGGTTTTTGCATGTGTATCAAACTTCCTCAATGTTGTCAAACAGAACGCATTAACTCAGACTTTTAAAATCGTTCTAGAATCATCAGTAGCAGCAGCAGCAGAATGGAATGGCAACTCCAGACTGATTAGCCATAGTTTTCCTGGGATGCTATTTTGAAAAGAAGATGTGAGCTAACATTTTTATCTCATCGACCCCTGCATCATTCGAGTCGTGTGCAGCCTATACCCTCACCATGGAGAAGCACACGCCTCTTCTGCCTTCTTTCTCCCTTGTCTATTTACAGCCTGTGGTGCTATCTTGGGGCCTTAGAGGCATTTCATCCAAGTACCCACATTCACACGAAATGTTCCAACACCTTCCCAGCACAATCCTTGACATTTTCTCCCCGCTCCCTGAGAGGCGCATGCTGTGAGCCTGCTCCTTCTCGTGTGTGAAATGGCAGCTGGGTTCCTTAATGGTTCCCTCAGATCCTCTACCTCTTTTATTCCTCAAAACAAGCTCTTTGCCTCTGTTCCTAACAGGCCTGATGACGCCCTAAATAAAATGCTCCTGAGACGATGTTTCCCACGAAAGGGTACAGGTTAGACCCAGAGGGAGGTATAAAACGGCGTGTGCCCTATCGAAGTATTCCCAGATTCCCTTAATTACACTCTATCGAATTGTTCCCTTTGAATCCTCTAAACCAGCGGTGAGTGATTTTTTTTTTGTCCCTTTAGGGCTACTAGCTTATAATACAATCATTTAACTGGGGATCCTACAGTTATGCTAATTTCATCCAGTTTATAAGCTTCTTGGAAAGCTAGCATTACTGAGCATGCGTGATTATCATACACCATGTGAAGCACTTTATACGCATTATTTCCACTAATCTTTACAGCAATTCTGTGAGATGTGTTCAATTACCAATATCCCTTTAGACATGAGGAGACTTAGGCACAGAGAGTTTATGTGACTTGTTCAAAGTCACACAGCTAGTGAGTGGCCAGACCAGGAGTCAGACCCTGGTCTGCCTGGGCCCTGCTCACACATGACTGCCTTCTCCTCCCCACTGGGCGAAGCTCTAATGGCGGTCCTAGAGTCACGTGGATAGATGAGTCACATGGACACGTTTATTTCAGCCCCACTTCCACCTAGAGCTTAAATTCCAAGAAAAAAATATGGTAAAGGTATTACAGAGCTAAGAACAGCATGATGGTACCGGATGGCGGATGGAAAAGCTAACTCGGCCTAGAGGATTGAAGAAAGCTTCCCCAGGGGAGTGACATTCAAGCCGTAATTGTGATAAAGACTCTAGGCAGAAGAACAGGCAATGCACTGAAGTGTAGCATTAGCAAAGGGTCCATGCCGGGGAAGGCAAGAAGCTTGACATGATGGCCATAGACTGGGAGAGCGGAGAGGGAGAAAGCAGAGAAGGACAGGAAAGGAGAAGATCAAGTTTGCTTTCATTGTGATGCTAAAAAGTCTGAACATTATTTTTCAGGTAAGGGAGATGATTGTTTTTCAGCAAAAGGACTGCAGTATGCACATTGACTTTTGGTTTCTGTTTGTTTGTATGTTTATCTGTTACGGAATATTAGCCAAGTGGAAACGTAGATAATGTAATGCAGCACAGAGAAAGACTAGAAGCAAAGGCACCTGTTTGGAGGCCAGACAAAAGTGAAAGCAAGACAGACAGAGGGGCCTGAGCCAGACCAGTGGAAGCACAAGTGAAAAGGAAAGGCCAGAACAAGGAATATTTTAAAATTTCCCCATACTGTTTACCACCATCTTTTATACCATACATTTACTTAATGGTTGTTTTCTCTCTCCCACTAGATTGTAACTCAGTAAGAGGAGGGATGTTTGCTGAATCCCTAATACCTAGCACACTGCCAGCAGCACCTCTATAAGTATATTTAGAATAAAATGAAGTGAATTCAAAGGAATTTAGGGATTGATTAAATTGAATAGATGAGAGTTGTTAGATGACTAAAATCTCTAGCTAGGAAAATGCCATGGATGGTGAGAGATCCCAAATTCACAAGACACAACAGTTTTAACTGTCTATAGGATTCTGGGTTGATATATACTGAAGGCTGTTTCAAGTCTGGGACTGGAGTGCAGGAGAAAAGTTGAGACCAGTTTTAGAGATCTGGAGTCATCAGTGCAGTTAGAAATGGTGCTGAAGCCATGGAAATGGATAAAACCAAGCAGAGCTGATGGGGGGGAGAGAGGAGTAGAGAAGCGAAACCATGAGCAACCACAAAATTAAGAGATTAGAGAAGCCGGCAAAAGAAATGGAAGAAATGCTGAGACAGCGAAGAGAACTGGTGGGGGGAAGGGTGTTCCTGGGTACACCAGAGGGGACAGCGTTGAAAAGCACAGCCTGGCAGGGCTGAGGATGATCAGCTGTGCCATTAGCTAAAACAGAACATACAAGACAGGCCATTTGTATTTGGAAACTAGATAATTATTAGAATCTTTAAAAAGAACACCTTGGGGCACAGAGGTGAGGATTGAATAGAAATTATTGAAACTGAGAAGGAGGTAGGAACAGGCTACCACTAGCCCACTGACCTTTGTGCAGATTAGAGAAAGTCATCTCTTTGGGCAGAGGCAACCCTGCACCAGGGCACAAACTGGCAGGCAGAGCACTCCCTCCCCTTGAGCTGAGTATCTTTGTGCAGGGCCAAACCAGTCAGACACCATAGGTGGGCCTTGGCTGGGATTAGGCAAGGAATTACTTTAGGACAGTGAGACCAGAATGCAAAGACCAATGGAGAAGTCAGTCTCAAATAAAGAGGAGAAGGGAGCAAATGAATGCAGTGCAAGAAACGGCAGGAAAATACCTCAGAGTTTAAAAAGCAAGGCAAAGGTTTGAAAAAGGAAAATAAAACTTATTAGGGGCCAGAAAAGTGATGATCTGATCTGTATTGATACCTGAGCTTGGATACTGGTGCCACAAATTATACAGGTGTGCAATTTTTTTTCCAGCAGTGTTCAGAAGCTCAGCACCCAAAACAAAGTAAGTGGTTAGGTTCTTCTTAAATTTGAGAGGGGGGGCGTTACAAAATGCTTCACTCTCCATTTAAAAATTGACAGTAATCACAAAAATTTAGACTGTAGGGAACTACCTAGTTCCTTCAAAAAGTAAATTGCAAGTTGAAAAAGAAAGAAAGCAGGAACCTGTATAGTAAAAAATGTGAAGAGCAAAACAACTATTCATGAATTATCTGAATTCTGACTCCATAGACAAATTATAAAATAATTTTAAATTGATATCAAAGAGCAATCGGAAATTTAAACATTAAGTAGATTTTGTAACATTAAGGAATTGTTACCATTTTAAGAGTAATGTGGTATTGTGGTTATCTTTTTTTTTTAAAGATTTTATTGGGGAACTGGGGGGAGGGCAACAGCGTTGGGGAATCGGGGAAGGGGAACAGACAGGTAGACAAATTGCTGTTTTTGTTCTTCAGTCTAGTTGTGGAGGACGTTGCTTCACTGGCTCATGTTGGTATGATCATTTTGCTCTTCCCGGGTGAGGCTATCGGTCGCCGGTCATTGGTGGTCACTCACAGCAGCTCCCGGCAGCTCACACCAGACGCAGGCCACTCATGCTGGCTGCCGGCCACTCACGGTAGCTCATGGCAGCCCACTGCAGCCCCACTGCAGCCTATGCCATCGCTGGTGACTCATGGCAGCCCAGCTCCAGGTCGAGCTGTTATTCATCATCTTAGCTGTAGAGGGCGAGCATCACTGGCCCTCAATGTGGGGTCCGAACTGCAGCCCTGCTGCTCAGAGCTGGCGCTCCCAAGTGAGTTCTTAACTAGCTGAGCCACTCAGCCGGCCCAGTGGTTATCTTTAAGCATCCCCAGGTATGAAACATATTCACAGATGTACATGTTACAGAGCTGGAACTTCCTTCAAAATACAATGGGAAGCAGGGAAGTGGGTGCGAATATAGGTAAAATAAGATTGGCCATGAATTGATAACTTACAGTGGGATGATAGATACATGGGACATATTAAACTATTCTGTGTACTTTCATATAGGTTTCAATTTTTCTATAATAAATTTTGTTTAAGTTAGTGACAAAACAAAATTCTATTCAGTGAATCATGGAAAATTTTGTATTAATTCTAATGCTGGCCATTTAAGAAGATAAAGTAAGAAATGAAAGAGAGGGAAAAAATTTGAAGGGAGAATACAAAAATTTAAAAAAAGGAAGAAAAATAAAAAAGACTGAAACACAGGAAAATAAGGGCATAAATGCAAACAGAAAGAGGAAGCAACCAGCGACAGTTGTGAAATGACATTACCACCTTGTGGTCTTTTAGGATATTGCCCCTAAATACTCAAACCGTGATGTTTTTTCACACCTATCGGCATTTGTGGGGATATTGTACCTACGCTCACACCAGGTGTAACTGAGTTAAAAATGTGTACTAGTGTGCTGAGACAGACCACATTCACATAACTTTTATTACAGTATATTGTTATAATTTTTCCATTTTGTTATTAGTTATTGTTAATCTCTTACTGTGCCTCATTTATAAATTAAACTTTATTATAGGTATGCGTGTAGGAAGAAAACATAGCATATATAGGGTTTGGTACTATCCGCAGCTTCAGGCATCCATCCACTGGGGCTCTTGGAACTTGTCCCTCTGGATAAGGGGGGACTACTGCATCACCATATAATGGAATTCTAGGCAGCCATTAAAAATGACATATGAGGGCCGGCTGAGTGGCTCAGTTGGTTAAGAGCTCGCTCAAGAGTTTGAGCTCTGAGCAACAGCGGTTCGAGTCAGCCCGAGCTGAGCAGCCGCTGAGCTGCCAACAGGTGGCAGGATGGTTCAGCTAAAAAAAAGAAAAAAAAAAAAAGTAAAACAAAAATGACATATGAAATTGAAATTATTCTTTTGAAAAGCAAATAAATGCTGGTTATGAAGCAACTGTGGTCAATTTTATTGTGTGCGTGCGTGTGTGTGTGTTCATTTCTATCATAGACTAATGCAATAGACTTAACGTGCATACGTTTGCTTATACACAAACATAAAATACTCATGCATAATGAAAGTTTAGAAAATATATACCAAAATGAAGATAAGTTTATAAAAACTTTAATTGTTGGCTTCCCTGTTTTCTGATTTTTCACCAGTGAACAGGTATTGTCTTTATAATAATAAGAGGGGAAAAATAAAAGTTTTGTGGGGTTTTTTTAGGAGAAAAGGAAGAAGAAAAGAAAGGAGGTTCAGTTCCTGGGGCCATCCAAAGGAGAACATAGGTAGCTGGCCTGAATTTTAAAAAACATCTGAATCTTAATAACAGAAAGATCTACGGAATTGTACAGGTTAAGCCAATTGGTCATATGTGCCTTAGGGTCAAGTACTCAGATCAATATGTACTTGAGGTCAGTGTCAGTGAATGAAATGATTTGCAGAGGAGGGAAGTAGGAGAAAGAGGTGATATCTGTCAATATGATGGATCAGAGAACTCACATAAACCCTTTCCTTGATTGTCCCACCCCAACCCCCTCCACTATGCTTCCATCCTCACTACAGGAACTTGGAGAACACTAGAAACTTCATTTATGGAGTACAGGGAGGATATCTGTGGAAGTGGTGCGAGAATATATAGGCCATATGCCTGCCCAGTCTACCTGAATCTGCTTCATTAACCTTGGGATTCTCTCCCCTAACCAGAGTTCAGTGGACAGACTGATCCTTTCTACATGATTGCAAATTTATTTAAGTTTAGGTTTCATCAAAAATTACAGATTCATTTACAAAGAAAACCAATTTAAAAATCTCTGCTTTCATTAGAATAGATATCAAATATTCATTTTGAAAACTCTTATTTTGTTCTGACTTTAAAAAAAAGCAATGTTAAAACTGTAATAGATTGATGAAAAAGTTGAAGGGCATGATGGTTAACCATCTCTGACCGGGACAATCCTTAGGTGTGCAGGGCGCTGAGTAAATAAGTGTCTTAGGGCATCTGGTTAACTCCACATGCAGGGTATAGGACCAAAGAGCTCCCAAAAGGGAGAAATGGGAACTGGAGCCCAGAGGGTCCTGGTCTAGTCTTGGGGTATCCTGCCTGCATGGCAGTCACAGCCCAGCTACTCATAGGCACCAGAGGGAGACTTCAAAAAGTTACCAGGAAGGTACTCCAAAGCTTGGGGCCCAGGGCAAGGCCTCTGCTTGCTTACATCTAATGATGATAAGGATCTCCATAACTCTGAACTGGTCAGGGTCCCTAGGCTGCTACCCAATGTTTGTTGGTGACTTTGATAACCGTGACCCCCTGATTTCTGGCAATAAAGGACCACCATTCAGCCTCTACACTGCAGAGTGCTATCATCATCCTTGCTAACACTGCAACAAGCTCTGTGGTAGCTTCTATTAGCCCTGGCTCCCAGACAAGAGTCATCACTGAACGTGGTGATGTTGGTGCCCCTTTCACCTGCTCGTTCCTGATGTTCATGGTAAATGATGGATCCTCCAAGCCTACCTTTGAAACAATCCTCTGATGAGTCCCCTGGCTTCAAATATTCAATTTCAGTATGTTCATCTTCCTGACCCTTTTTTTCCAATGCCCCATGTGGGCCACTACATTTGCCAGCTTCTAGGAGCCGCCCTTAGTAGCCAGTTTGCATCCTCCCCTGCAGTCTATACTAGGATATTAAATTGCATATACCAAGAGAATACCCCCAAGTGACTAGCTCTATTACTTGGTTTTCAATCACCTGTTAATTGACCTGTTTTTCATTATCAAACTGCAGGATGTCAATACAATTTGCTAACAACAACCCAATTCTGTTATCTTCATATTTATCATTCCTCTTGTTATTTTAAATTCTTGAGTAATCATACTGACCAATGCATTCCATTCATCAGCACTCTATCCCAGCTCACGATCAGGGGACGTATTATCAATTAGTCAGCCATGTAGCGCCAAGACCTGCCTGAGCACCACTGACCAGGGTGGTGAGTGAACCAGCTCCAAATCTAATGTTCCTATCTTACTGCTGTTTTCTTGGACCACTCCTGTCATCAATTGTTGCATGTTGGGTTTTCCAGCAAACAGATGCCAAGATAAAGGTTTGGAATGTAAAAGGCTTATTGGGAAATAGCACCTGTGAAAGAAAAAGGGAAACAGCAGTATTTGCCAGGGGGAAATTCCACACAATGAGGCAGACCTTACAGTCTCTGCCAGATCAATGGGGAGCTGCTAGGCAAAGACTCCCACAAGACCCACATGGGGCAAAAATGGCCAGGCCTTTGTACTCTTGGATGGGGAACGCCTGAAAAGAATGTAATGTCAGTTTGAATGATGAAGCAGAGCCTGAAAAAGCTAAGCGCCATGTCAGCTAATCACACTCCACACAAACCAAGTTCGTTTTTGGAGATCTGAGAAGCCCATTTCCAAACATGCCATAGATATTGATAGATATACAATATTGATAAGTTCAATAAGCTAAGATAAATAAAAATGAGCATGGTTTATAAATGAAGGTCAACCACCATAAGAATAAAAATATGCATAATTTTTAACCCAGCAATGGTACATTTTATACAATAGCAAGTAGGGAGTAAAAGGAAACCGAGAGTACAATACAATGAATGGCATACTGAGATAGAACTGGTTTTAGCATATAATTGCACTAAAAGTAAATGTTTTAACTCACCAATTAAAAGACAGCTACTCTCAGGCTGAATTAAATACTATACAGTATGTTGTCTTCAATAGCCACTCAGAACCAAGACTCAGAGGTTGAATATAAACAATGGAAAAAAGATATGAACATATCTTTGGCACATATGAACCAAAATAAAATTAGGAAACCTGTAGTAACAGGTGACTTGGTCATTTAAACAATAGAAATGTATTTTCTCCCAGTTCTAGAGGCTAGAAGCCCATGTTCAAGGTGCCAGCTTGTTAGGTTTCTGATGAGCGCTCCCTCTCCCTGGATTGTAAATGCTGTGTGCTCACATGGCCTTTTCTCAGTGTCACTCCTACAAAGAGCTCTCTAGTGTCTTGGGTTTTTTTTAGATTTTTTTTATTGGGGAATTGGGGGGATGGGAACAATGCTGGGGAATTGGGGGTAGGGGAACAGACAAGTTGCTGTCGTTTTGTTCTTCAGTCTAGTTGTGGAGGACGTTGCTTCACTGGCTCAAGTTGGCACCATCATTGCACTCTTCCTGGGCGAGGCAGATCAGTCACCGGCTTCTCACGGCCGCTCACAGCGGCTGCTGGCTGCTCACGCTGGCTGCTGGCTACACACCATAGCCCATGACAACCCACTGCCACAGGGGCTGCAGCCTACACCGTAGTGGGGGACTCACGGCAGCCCAGCTCCAGGTTGAGCTGTTGTTCAGCATCTTAGCTGTAGAAGGCAGTGTCACTGGCCCTCATATGTGGGATCCAAACCAGGGCCCTCTGGTGTCCCAAGCCAGTTCTTAACCATCGCACCACTCAGCCAGCCCTCTAGTGTCTTTTTTTATAAGGACTCTAATCCTATTGAATCAGGACCCCGTCCTTATGAATTTATTTAACATTACTTCGCTAGGGGCCCTATCTCCAAATACATCCACACTGGGATTTAGGTCTACAACATAATGAATTTGGAACATACATCCAAAACCTAGGTGAAAATGGCCCGTATTCAGGAAGAACCTACATAATACTTCAGAGATAAAAGACACGAAAAAGTAAAACTCAAAGCCTGAGACCTCCAGAGACAAGGTACCCAGCTGTGGTAGCTAGTATTCAGTTAAGGGAGAGCTATAGGGATCCTCAGCTGGCTACCTTCTGAGTGAGTAGGAATTTTAAGTAGGGATGTGCCAAAGTGACAGAATACTATTAAAGAGTCCCAATTTTTATATGAAATCTTTTCAAAAGTATTTTGGTTACTGTATTTTAGCATTTTAAAACTAGAAGGAACTCTAGAGGTACTCTTAATTAATATCATCACTTTGCAAATGAGAAAACGAAGGCTACAAAACCCATAGTCATCACTGGCAGTTCCTGCCACTTGAACAGGATCTTTCCACTACTCAACACTTTCTCTCTAGGGTATGGGTGTCTCCAAAGGGATATTCTGAGTTCACAAGAAAAAGAGCAGAAACTAAACTCCATTCAACCTCTACAAAGGCTGGGGCTATTAGCAACCCGCCACTCCACTTAGCTTTCATTTCTTCATTGCAAAAGATAAATGAGCTAATGTTGGCAACAGTTATCAGCTAATGTTTAAGACAGAGAACTCTGCTCCTCTAACCAAGGTAGAAAACTCACTGGTATATGTGGTCAAGTGGTTACATTTCTTTCTTTTTGGTTTTTCTTTTTAGAATAGTTCAAAGCTGTAGCTCAGAAAGCATTTTTAGCAGGATTGCTTTAGGTTCTTGTTAGGGATGTCAGCAAGACAGCCTTTTACAAGGCACCTACACAGCCTTCTGCTTATATGTGAAAAAAGAAAAAAAAGAAGAAAAAACTGCAAGCAGCACAATAAAATTTAAAATTTTCTCCAAGTGTTACAAAACTGGGAAAAAAAAAAGAGTACAGTTTGCGTTAGATTCTTAAAGTGTGGTGAGATTTAAACGACAATCCTTTATCAACTAATTACGAGTGTTTTTATGAGACTAATTTTTCAAATATTAAAATTCACAATAGAGGAAACCAGAGAAATTGGCGTAGAAACTAGTATGTGTGCTGTATTATCTTGTGTTGAATAAAAATAACAGTAAAAATGACAAATATGTCAGAGTAGTTTTATGCTGATTTCTCTTTTGTGATATTTTGGCTGAGTTAATAGAGCAGATAAACCAATGCAACTGACAAATCTTTAGGAGGGAAAAAGTGGGTTGTTTCCTGCATAATGAATTATTGATGACCACTTTAAATATAAAGTTCTGGTGTAAGTCCATGATGCTTGGCTTGGGTTTTATTGGCATTTATGCAATGTTATGAGAAAAACAACTACAGATTTTGACTGAAACTCATCTAGAAAGAAAAAAGTTTTTCACTGCTGTTTCAATGTTATGGACATATGTTTAAAAATATATACAATGGGTGGAGCTTGAAAAGTTGCTGGGATGGTAGATTCTATTATAACACTAAATTCTGGTCACCTCTAGGAAATTAATGGTAGTTAACAAAGTATCTACATACTTCTTGAAATTGGAGCTCAACTTAATGAAAATCAAACCATGCAGAAGCCTATGGTGAAAAACAAAATGAATTTCTAACTCCCAAAGTAGTGAAGTACAGCTTCTCCAGTGAAGTAGCTTTTCGGGTTATCATAGCAATTCAGAAAAGTTATTCTGTACAGCCATTTCCAGGGTTTGTCTCCCTCCAAGGTCCACAACCGCCTCTTATTTTACATATTTTTTGCTTGATTGGAAAGAATTCTTAACTAATTCAATCCTTTCATTCATTTAACAAACATAAAGTGAAGTCTCATTACGTAGCTAGCACTGTGCAAGGCTGATACTATAAAGAAAGCTCACGTCCTTAAGGAACAGAAAATCAATTCAGGGAGGCAAACGCATGAACAAAGAATTGTTAGTTCACTGATACGAGGTGTTCCTGGGGCACTGCAGTGAGGCAGGGGAAGAGGGCCAGGAGGGATAACTGACCAAGCAGGGAAATGGCTTTCTGGAAGTGACAATTTCAAAGTATTTTGAACACAGTTTGAAGAACTTTTACCAAAGTAAGAATTAACCTAGTCTAGAGGATAAGAAGCATGAAAAACAGCAGAGATCTGAACAATACTAGTATGTGTCAGAACTATAAGCAGATAGGTATTGCTCTATCTCAAGGAATAGGGCAGGAAGTGAGATTTGAAGCTGAAAAGGTGAGACCAAACCAAGTGAGTCTTCAGAACTATGCTTGGGAATCATTTTAAAGTGAAAATACCACAAAAAAAAAGCACAAAAATGCAAAAAAAAAAGTTATATTAAATATACGGATAAAAGGACACGTGTTTACAGAATGAGAGGTCAAACAACAGTGTCGGCTTGTTCAATGCCAACTGGGAATGCACATATCAGGCAACTCAAATATTTCATCACTCTGCACAGCTCATGACTGCAAATGAACACAGAAGTGCCTCCAAGAATTAACTTTGGGGTTACAAATAAATTTAAGCAAGTAGGACAATTAACAAGTATGAAATCTATGAATAATGAGGACTGTGTGTGTATAAAACACCACACCCAGATGACAGAGAATATACCTTTTCTGAAGAACACATGGAATATTCCCAAAAGTAGATTATATATTAGGTCAAAACATCAATTATTTCCATAAAGTAGAAATAGTATAAACACTCTGATCACAATTAAATAAATCAAGATATGAAGAACCAACCAAAAATCAAAAAGGTGCTTCCATCTAGAAATTAAATAACTTTCTGTTAAATTAACTCTTGGGTAAAAGGAAAATATGCATTACACAATTTCAAAACTACTATTGGGTTGTTGGAAAAGTATGACGTATTTTGTCTATGTGTTTCAAAGGTCATTTATTTATATAAAGAACAAAGATCAATCAATGATATATTGCCTGTTTTGTTCAATAACCTTTTGCCATCTTCCATTGAGCTTCGTAATTCCTCGTTCATAAAAGGACCTGTGTTTATTTGCAAAAAACTGAGCAAGGTGCTGATTTACAGCCTCGTCTGAATTGAACGTTATACCATGCAAGGAGTTTTGAAGAGAGTGAAACAAGTGGCGAGTATGGTGGGTGTGGCAACACATCCCATCCAAGCTCCAATCATTTTTGACGGGTGCTCACAATTGTGTGTGGTCTCGTGTTGTCATGAGGGAACACAACTCCTTTACAATTAACAAGCTCTGGACATTACTGGATAGTGGATTCAAAACGGTCCAATTGCAGACAGTACACATTCGAATTGATTGTTTGGTTCCTTGCGAGGAGCTCGAAAAACACATCTTTAAAATCTCACCACTGAGAGCATAACCTTTCTCTGATGAATGTCTGCTTTTGATGTCGTTTGAGGCGAATTATCACATCGGGACCAAGACGGTTTGTGCACCACATTGTTGTCATCACCAGTTATCACCAGTTATCAGTCGCTTCAAAAAGGATCGTTTTCCTCACGTTTAATGAGCATATTGCAGATGTCTATACGCGCCATCAAATGAACTTCTTTTGAGTTCATGCAGAACCCAAATATCAAGCTTGCTTACGTATCCCAGCTACTTCAGGTGGTCGTGAATGCTTGAATGATGGATGTTCAATGTTTCTGCAATCTCTCGTGTTGTGTAACGTGGGTTTGACTCGATCAATGCCTTTATTTTATTGTCATCAACCTCGGTGGGCCTCCCTGACCCAGGACCGTCGTTGAGATAAAAATCACCAGCATGGAATTTCGTGAACCATCGTTGGCACTGATGTTCTTGTAGAGCATTGTCACCAGAAACTTTATGCAACTTTTCACAAGCTTGACGCGTGTTCTTCCCTTTATGGAAGGAAAACAGTAAAATATGGCAAAAACGCAGTTTAGTCTTCCATCTTCAACTTATTGCAAAATCTCCAAAACTCAACCAAATCGCTCAAGTTTTAGAATGAAGCTACAATTGTCAGCTGTCAAATGACATAGCAATAACATAGATGCAAATGACTCTAGTACTTCCAAAAATGAACTAGTGCCATCTGTCGCAAACATACGTAATGACTTTTCCGATAACCAAATATATATACAAAGGAACAGGAAAATATAAATTAAAACTATACTCTAAAGAAACCAAATCCACAGATAACCCCCGAGATTACCCAATTGTTAAAATTGGGGAGCAAGGATTTGAAAGCACCCATTACAACTCTGCTCAAGGATGTAAAGAAAACTATGCTCACAGTGAATAAAAACATCTCAAAAAAGAAATAGAAACTCTAAATATAATTAAATGGAAATTCTAGAACTGAAATAGCCAAAATGAAAAACGGTCCCTGGATAGGCATAACAGCAGTTTGAGAATGGGGTGAAGAGGGTGTCACTGAAATATGAAGACAGACCAATAGATACTATGCAGTCTGAAGACTGATACTGGGGGGGAAAAAAGAAAAGAATTAGTGACCTGTTGTACAACATCAGTCTATGTGTAACTGGAGACTCACAACGAAAGAATGGGTCTTGTGTATATACTTGAAATAATGGCTGAAACTTGCCCCAAATTTAGTAAAAGACGTTAATTTACAGAATCAGAAAGGCCAAAACTCAAACAGGATAATAAATACAAAGAAATCACACCTAAATACATCATAATCAATTTGCTGAAAATCAATTTAAAATCTTGAAAGCAGCTAGAAAAATTACACACCATAGAGGTTCATTTGAATGATCACCAACTTATCAGAAACAATGGTCAGAAGTGTTCTTAGAAAATACAAGTATTGAGGGGTAAACAAATGTGTGTGTGCAAATAATTCACAAAAAGAAATTATAGAGATAAAATGACAAAGGAAGTAAAAATTAAATTGGGGGACTTTGAAACAAAGGATACATGGAAGTGCACTTTTCTCGTGACTTTTCTGTAAGTCTGAAATGACCAAAATAAAGTTACAAAAACAGATGGATCACGAAGTATAGATGCAGTGTACTGGCACCGGGACACTATTGTTATTGTGTTGTAAAAACCCCAGTTCTGTTCTGGCTTCTGCTGTTGCTGCTGGGTTCTGAGTTCTGTCTCTGCTGCTGCTGTTTTAATTGAGTTCTGCTGCTGTTCTGCCTTTGCTGAATAAAATGTTGCTGCACTAAAAAAAAAAAAAAGTATAGATGCATGTGTTATTTTTTTGTTATATATAATTTCCTAATTTTGTCAACTGACAGAATTTACAAGAAGTAACACCCCAGTAACAATGAATATACCTGGCACCCAGATCTTAGTCTAAATATCATTCTCCAAAAAGAAATGTGTCAGGGCTCCTTGAAGAAATAGTTGCATTGAGGGTTGCTGGGGCAGGAAAGGTACTAGCCTAGCCTGGAATGTCTTATGTTGCCAGAAAATGAAGTGCTAAAAAAATGAAATGAGCATGTTGAAAGGATATAGCCTCTGCCTGGAAGGTGCTCTCTATCACCAAACTACAACAAATTGAGCAACAAAATGATCGTAGTGGGCTATAGGCCATAGAGTGTCTTTTTCCTAACTGATACAAACAGCTGAATAAACATAAGGAAGGTAGAGCTCTTCCTTACAGTAAAATTCCAATTTATGAATGTAAAAGGAAAGTGGGCAATAGAAAGTCAACATCCGGCAAACATCACAATAATTGTTGCAGGCAAAAACTGTCCATGTTAAAATCGCCCCCCCCCAAAAAAAATCTCATACTTTCAGTGTCCCCTCCCACAAGATATTAAAAAAGAAAATGGGGAGAAACTGGCAGACACTTTAATCAAGTGAATGTTCTGTTAGAATCACTGGTAATATACATATTAACATCCTTTATCCCGTGTGACACACTGAGAAGGGCACATCACTTCTATGGTATCCTTAACAAAAATACAAACCTTGCCAGAGCAAGGAAAAAGGGAAATGGGACAGGAAAAGAAAAACTTTGTGAAGTTGGATTAGAAACTGGAGGTGTCAGTATGGACTCACAATTTCTAAAATCCCCCTCCTTCCCTCTCTCCCTGATACCCCAGGAGCAATAAGCATCTGTAGTTCCCAGATCTGTTTCTAAGTACCATTCCTCCTAAAAGGAACCAGGCTCCTTGGAGAAATGGCTGATCCAGGGCTATGGAAGGGAAGGTACAAAATTAGTCTGGATCATCTTATTTTACTAGAAAGCAAGGAAGTGTTCAAAAAACGTTAGCGCGTATCAGACTGACACACGAACCAGATTTGATGAGGCTCCCCAAGCCAAATCTCAGACAATTTTAACATTGATGTAAGTACAGTGACAGATTATAATCCCCTGAATAAAACAGAAACCTAAGAGTCTATACTTAAAATACAGCCACATGGATGTAGATAGATGATCGACAGAGACAGACATGGAGCATGGAGCAGAACAGAAAAATGAGTATTTTGCAGCCTTCAAAATAAAGATTGCTTTAGACAGTTATCAAGTGCTGCTAAATCAGGGGAGAAGGAGAGGGGATGTTCAACAAGCAGCGAAATACAGGATCTTAAAGTATCTCCCCATAGATTATTATTTACAAGGGGGAAAATAAATATTCAGTGAAGGCACAGAACAATACTTTAATCAGGTGACCAAAATGAACACAACAATGAGTTCCTCAGACATATGATGTCCTGACACATCACTTTTGTAGTATATTGACTGGAGATACATACACGTAACCTCAATCTAATCATTAGAAAACCCCACATAAACCCAAATTGGAAAACATTTTATGAAACACACACACACACACACACACACACACACACACTGACTTTTCTGTTATGAAGAATTGATCTTATGGTAAACGTTACCTGAATGAAGGCAGAGATTATTTATATCTTATGCTTGTATCTCAATCACCTATCAAATCACCTGATTAGAAGAGCTCAATAAAAGCTAGTTGAATAGTTATTCCCTGCCTAGACTGTAGATGGTAAGAAGTCCCAGGCCAGTGTCTTGTATTCATCTGTTTTCAGCTCCAGCACAGTGAAAATACAAAGTATACTAGATAAAACAATGGATTTTTAAACTAGGTAAACAGAATTTGCTCACAAGTTATATATTATTACACACTCATCAACCAAATTTTCGAAAGTAAACTTTTTTACACTATATTATAAAACCAGAGAATTAGAAATTAAAGAATCACTTCAAGGACGGGCCGAGTGGCGCGCTGGTTAAGAGCTGGCTTGGGACGCGAGAGGGCCCTGGTTCGGATCCCACATATGAGGGCCAGTGACACTGCCCTCTACAGCTAAGCTGCTGAACAACAGCTCAACCTGGAGCTGGGCTGCCGTGAGTCGACAGCGACGGCATAGGCTGCAGCCACTGCTGCAGTGGGTTGCCATGGGCTACCGTGTGTAGCCAGC
>NW_017731577.1:2323482-2333018 GCF_001890085.2 Hipposideros armiger
TCCCATCCCCCAATTCCCCAATAAAAATCTTAAAAAAAAAAATCACTTCAAATATAGTTATACACTAACTTTGAAGTCTTGCTTTTCTACAAAAAGCCACAAAAATAGTTAAAATAACAAGATTTATGGATACACTGCAGTTAGAACCCAACTTTATTGTTACAACCAATTTTTTATTTACAGAATATAAATCTCTTCAAAAAGATACATTCCTTCATTTAATCAATGGTAAATGGCCTTACTAAACAAAAATAAAGCCTAAACATCACTTATATTTAAACAGAAATACAGTTTCATTAAAAGTTTATGAACATAGAGAAAAATGTATTTTTACTTAAGCAGTTACATGAATGAGGCTGTTTTTTAATTTTCTTCACTGGCAACCCCATTTTATCCATAGAACAAATTTTACTTAAATTAACAGTAGGAAAAATGTAAAAATTAAATTTTAAACATGAAAATATGCAACAAAAAACAGGAAGTATCTTCATTACCAGACAGATTAACAAGTTCTCAGACACTCAGATACTTTCTGAGGCATATCAAAACAACTACGTCAAAAGTTGCATTCATTTGAGAGGTATCAATACATTTTCAGTGCTGAGACTATTTGTAGCACTTACAGTATATACAAAGCAGCATTATACTACTATGGTTCACATTTGATCAACACAAATTTAAGCTTTATGCCCCAATTCCCCAATTCAACATACAACTAATGCAATGACAATTATTCATTTTGTATTTTTTTCCTTCTGAAACGGAATAAGAATATTATCATTTAAGAACATGGAATAATGTCATGTCTTCCTTCTATGATAGTAGTATATTTTAAAATTCAAATACTTTATATCATGGAAACTTCACTCAGCTGTACAAAAGCTCCTACATACAGCACAGTTAAAATTTTTCCTCTTTGCAGATTCTACCAATTTATAGTTACTTTAGTACAAATAACAGGAAACTTCAAATTAATGGACAGTAAAAATGTCAGTGTGTCATTACCTAAATTGAAGTAGCAGCACACCACGACCATGTCAAGTAAATACTCTGATCCCACCCACTGCTTTTGGGGGATCTTTTCCAGGTCGCAGGAGTGAATTTACATGGATACCATCAGGTCTCAACCTATCTTTGAAAGTTCCTTTAAGAGTGTTTAAATTTAACTAATGGAACAATTTAAATCAGTCAGCCTTTTCTTACCCTTCACTAACTAGTCCAAATACAATATGTAATGTTTTCAATTTTTATAAACTTCTTTAAGTGTTTTGTTAAAATGATTAATGACATTTATACCATTAATGGGTAAAATGTAAACAAAAATATGCCTACATTTAGGGTTCGAGTACTTTACACAAATTGTTCATAACTAGAAAAAGCTACTGGATTCATAATTAAAATATTTTATTTTATTTAACCTGCTGTCTGATAACATCAGTAGCATAGTAAGCACACAGGGAAGAAAAAGCAGATTTCAGGATAGAAACCTAACAAAAACTTTAATTTTGGATGTCTCCAACACAAAAGGTATTTTCTATAAGAACTATCATCATTTTTTCCATTCAAATAGTTGAAATCCTCTGTCCATTTCAAATTATGATCCAGAAATTTAAAAATTTAGTGTAAAAACTGTTCAGAAAAATCTGATTTATTATGTAATGTATTTTATTCATTTCAGTTTTCAAGTATTTAAGGAATGCAAATGGAAGCATTTTACAGACTAATCTTTAAAGACAGGAACAACTCATTTAAAATAACTGATATGCTATTCTGTCTAAAGACACCAAACCAAAGACATAACACTGTAATCACAGAGGTGGTAGTTAAGAAGGAAAAAAAGGCAGTTCAATAAAACTAATGTTTCTTTAAAAAAAAAAAAAAAAAGAAAAAGAAACAAAAACAAAACAGGCTGCCTTAATATGTAACTAAGTTTCCAGTCAAAGGACATTCTCAAATCTAATGAACTAAAGAAAACTAAGAACAAATCAATTTTGAAAGAGAGAGAAAGCTGCTTCACCACATACTCAGAATTCCCTTTTCCGCTGTGCATAACGATTACTCGAGTTTGCCTTTTGTGTAAAGTAAGTGCAAGTTGCTGCCAGTAACAAAACTCTGCTCCTAGCATAAAGCATTGTTAACTTCGTCTATCAACTGAATGACTGATTAATATTAAAACCTTAAGTCTATATCACTTTGGAATGCAGTATGAAATGCTTGAAGGCAATTTAAAGCAGAAACCAAACTAAAAGTATTCTCATTTATATTATGAAAGAATTAAAACTGGTACAGAAGGCTTTGTGTAATGTACAAAAGAAATATCTATATAATTATTAAAGTGGGGTTTTTTTAATTTGTAATTTAGAGTGTCTGGGGGAAATTTTTTTCTTTAAATCTGGAAACTTCAGTAACATATTTATGAAGTTAAAATAAATATTTTTAGTCCAGCAAAAACAGAAATATCAGTCATTAAAAGATTACTTATGTCTTTTCTGTCTTTTACAATCCCATAACGAACAACTTTATATTTAGAGATATGCTTAAGGTGAAGAGCTATTATTTATCATATCTCTTGTATATATAAAATTTAGATTCATATTGAGATATCTAATATTTCAAAGTTTTTTTGTAGAAAAGGGTTAAAAACCTTAAGGATGGAAAAGGATAATACTTCAGTTTGCAATCATTAAATTATATTTTTAATTTGCTTTAGCTTAGAATCATGAGTCAAAGAAAGGAGCTCTAAAAGTATATTAATCGCTTGCAGGAATCTAACCTCACAAAAACTAATGGACAACTAAAGAATGAAGAAAAGTCATATTAGGCACTGAGAGGCTAAATAAAGAAGTACTGACATTAACAAAAACTGTTAGACCCTATTTCCAGTTCCTCTTGTTATCCCACTGTGCAGCTAGATCTGTTGACTATTTCCAGTCTAAAACCAAAGAACTGGATCATTTCCTTACAGAAAAATTTCTACAAAAGGAAAAAGAATGACAAACAATACACAATCTCATATGCAAGATACAATTCACACTAATTTACAAATTTTTATTTACAGTTTTATATACATTCCAGGCAAACCTAGTTGATGAGTTTTGTGCTCATATTGATCTCAAATGATCATGTGAACAGTATGATTTACTACCACATTTGATTTCCAGAAAAGGGTGGTAGTATGGGGAGAGGGGGAAATCAAATGCTACTGGTCAGGTAAGACCTTACAAGTGTGTAAGGAACAAAGGAAGAAAAGTTTTGGAATTTTGCTTGTTAAAGCATCCAGGCCACTATGGTCTATTGACTAACAATGAGTACACATGAATGCCACTTCTCTAACAACCATTTCTATATTTACAAAGTGAGCTTACAAGTTGAGTTATTAGGTAAGGCATTCAAGTTCGTTAGCTTAACATAAAAAGGCAACAGTCATCTCTACAAGCCACAGGATAAATTTTAGAGAGATGTTTTTCCTTGAGAATCCCTTAAATGGTCAATAAAAAGGGAAGCAATTTTGAACCCTATTATTAGCCTGCAGCATGATCCCAAAAACCAATACAGAAGTGGGAGCATCACAACACCCAAAATCTAGCCAAAGAGTGGGGGAAATATCTTAAATATCTGATTTTGTTCCCAACACCCAATGCAAACTCCTAGGGCTAAAGTGAGAACCTTCATTCCCCTTTACATTTACTTCTATATGAATCTCTCTGAAATGTTTATAATAGTGTCACAGTTAGCAGCTATACACAGTCTACCAACAATGGCTCAGTGAATCTCTATTCAAAATAGTTTGAAGAATATGGAGTAAGGAAGAAAACTGATCTCTCCTCCCACAGTTCTCCAAAATACATACTGTTGCACCTTAAGAAGTTGAAAAGAAAAAAAAAAAAAAATCAAGAGTGTTACATATTCTTCATCATTCTAAGAAAATATTTCAACCACAAATGAAAGTTCCCCAAAACACAAATTTTCAAGTTCACTTTAAATTATATAAAAAAAACTATTAATTGTTTAATTGGTTCCATTCATTTAGTCAATTAGGTAAAATTCTATTGATCCTACAGTAATATGGTTTATAAAACAGAAGTGAACATTTATAACAATGGGGAAGTAGAAAACAAATCTTGGTCTAACACTGTTATAGATACAAACAGATTTTACGATTCTATTTATGTAACTAGAATTTACCATTTAAAATGGCCTTTAAGTGTTTCTATTTACTTTATTAGCTTTAAACATCTTGAGATAATCCAAGTATTTTAAAGCATTTATCTGAGAATATTAAGTCATTTGGAATAATACATCAGACTTCCCAGAAGATTTCTCAGAGGATAAATTTGTAGTTGCATATTCTGAATATGCAGATCCATTAAGCCAACTTTGTACATGGGCACTTATGTGACCAAAGTGCAAAGCTTGTCAGACTAATTTTCTAAGTAAAGACAACCATGACTTCGCAACTCCACCCAATAGTCTTCAAAACTTGAAGCCTACTTAACCCAAAGATCTAACTTCCTTCCATATGATAATTACCATCCTCACACTCCCAGATAAAATAAAAAACACAATTAAACAAAATCAAGAGAAATCAGAACAGGAGACTTTCCTACCTTGAGTATTTCTGCTTAATTCACATTTTGTTTTATCAGACTTGAAGTGTATAAGATCAATGCCTTAAATGTTCCTTATTTAATTCTTTTCACCACCTCAACTTATTTCTCTGAACCTACATGAATCAAGTAATCATTTGCTATCATCCTAAAGACACGCAGCCCAACTAAAACATGAAACCAAAATGTAAGAAATGAAGGTGGAGGGGTAAAAAGAATTCGTCGAAATGTATTTTCTTGTTCCCAAGTGTGATAAACATTTTATCCTTATTTCCAAAATTAGCAATTGTTCTACGAGCTATTTAATAAACAAATACATAAAACATCCTAAGGTATAACAAAACTTTTGGTTAGAAACAATTTGATATACTAAAATCTCAAAAACAAACTAACACGTAAATAACCACATTTAGTATATGAGAACATTATTGGATACAGATTTTGGTAACAAAATCATCATATCTATTCCAGGATTATACATTAAATAGTAATATTTATACTGCCAGACTATGTAGGGATAGGGGAATTTAATATTAAGAAATATTCCCCAAAAAGAAACTTTCCAATATTCAATTCAAAAAGATGTATAGTGAATATATAGCATAGATAGTGAATGTATTTATCCTCCTAAACAGGTATTTTTCAATGAACATCCTAAGTTATCTAGATCAGTGTCTGGCATTTCAAGAGTAAATGATCCATTTTACTTGCAGTGCATCAAGATAAAAAGGTTACACTGAACACCTAGAATGTTTACTAAAATTAACCTTACTAAAGTAAAACAAAAAAATTTTTTCTCTGGACCATTTTCATTTCTTACATTAAGACAGATGAAAGCAGTCACAGAATCATTTTACAACTGTAATAAATAATTCACATATAACATAGATTATCAAAGAAAAGATTAAACTGACATCTTTATACTTTTTTGCAGATATAACAAATTTCTAATCCACCACATACTGACAGCAGTAGGTATATTTTTTGACATCATTCAGTCTATTTAAAAAATAGATTGTGGTTGTTTAGAGGCATAATTTATAAAGCAAGATAACCAAATTAAATAACAGAATTTTAACAAGTATTGGCTTTTCTGAATTTCTTAAGAAAAGATTCACAAGCATTGTTCAGGTACTTGAGAATAATTAAATCACTTCTTTATTCAGGCATTTGTAATGCAATAACCTCAGGCTTCATTTTAAAGTATTGGTTAAAACGAACAATTGCATACCTAGTGAGAAAAGAGAATAATGACAGAATTAGTCAAAGCTGAAAAACTTAATCCTTTATTTCCACTCACCCTTCTAAGCTGATTTTATTTTTTTAAGTTTTAAGATGTTCAAAAAACACATTTTTAGTTTAGTGCACCACCTACTGGACACTTTTCTGATACTGAGCACACTTAACAGATTATACCAGCTTTCCTCTCAGACCAACTATTAAATATATGCAACCTTCATAACATTTTACTTCAAATAACTGCAATGTGCCCTATAAGTTCTAAATGTTAATGCAAAGAAAGTAGAGACTAATGTAATGCATACAGTAAAATTAAACTTACCCAAGGAAATCAAACTCAATAGTGGAGTATTTGGCTTGAATCAAAGCCCACAGTCCCCAAAAGAAATGAGAAGCCTAAAAAGGAAGGAAGATAAATCAAGAATTATAATAATGCATTTCTTTGTAAAACAAATATCAAATTGTTAATTTTTCCTTTTTCATCAATTCCATAAAAGAAACTTTCTTAATGCTTTTTTAAAATATCTAAAACACAGGTAATCTTTATGTGCACAGTTATCTAGATGGCTATAGATCATTTTGTCCACACCAAAAGAGGTTAAAAGAAATTATAGTCATTTAAAAAACAGAACCCAATTCCTATAATCTGCTTTGTGTAAGCAGCATCAGCACTGACGGATATTGGCTAAGTGTATTTCATGGTATTAATTGCTAACAGGCTCTCCTATAAAATACATTATCAAAGGACTTAGCTTCTTGACAAAAATATAAACAAAATAGAATATCCAAATCTCAAAACCAAAATATATATTTAAATATGAAGAATGTTCTAGAGGTGACAAATATCTGAAAAAAAATTTTTATTGACCCAACAATTCTGCATAACCAACCGTAACATAAAGTAACATGACTTTACTCTCATGTCAATTAAAAGTGGGTCTTAGGACTTAACAGGGAAAACATGACTCTGTAATTAGAAACTGTAGAATAATTGTGTGTGTGTGTGCGCTTTACAGGTTAAACATTATGATATTTTAAGATTCTGATAATGCTAATAAAACTGCATTTCCCAAGAAATACTCAAACTAGAAATAAAAAAATAAAAAAATTTTCATTCTAGAAAGATCTATTTAAAAAGTATGTTGCAAGCTGGCCGAGTGGCGCGATGGTTAGGAACTGGCTTGGGATGCCAGAGGACCCCGGTTCAGATCCCACATATGAGGGCCAGTGACATTGCCCTCCACAGCTAAGATGCTGAACAACAGCTCAACCTGGAGCTGGGCTGCCGTGAGTCGCCGGCGACGGCGTAGGCTGCAGCCCCTGCTGCAGTGGGTTGCCATGGGCTACCATGTGTAGCCAGCAGCCAGAGTGAGCGGCCGTCCAGAAGCCGGCGACTGATCTGCCTCACCCGGGAAGAGCGCAATGATGGTGCCAACTTGGGCCAGTGAAGCAACGTCCTCCACAACTAGACTGAAGAACAAAATGACAGCAACTTGTCTGTTCCCCTTCCCCTAATTCCCCAGCGCTGTTCCCATCCCCCCAATTCCCCAATAAAAATCTTTTAAAAAAATAAATAAATAAAAAGTATGTTGCGATAAAAATCTCTATTTAAATATACTATTGCACTCGTTTTCTGCCTCAAAAAATATTACTAGGATATTGAACTTTTCCTCAAATACAGGTTTAAAAAAGAATAAAAACTGCAGTAAAGAGTAAACAGTCACATGCACATGAAATGTTTTTTTTTAAAAAGGCTGGGCTCTAAACTGTTAAATTACTAGCTATGTGGCTTTGAGCAATTTATCTCCTCTCTACTGCTCTCTCACCTATAAAATGCAAGTGTGATATGATGCTTTATAATAACATATATTCAGTCTTCATCTACTGTTCATGGATCACAGCTCCCAAAATTCTTGGACTCTCCTAAACATAAGTGAAATGGGAGTGTCTTTTGTTATATTTGGTGTTTTGTCATAGGTTACTGAATAATTCTGAAGTCGCATAAGTAAAAGGAGTACCCTGTCATTCATAACAAGCCCCTTTCAAGTACATCTGAATTTATGATAATGAAGTCACCTCTGGAAAGCCCCTAAGGATAAAAGCTGGTTGCCAGGGGAACCAACCAAGTGATTAGAGGGTTGAAACTTTCAACCCCAGGACCTCCCAACCTTCAGGGAGAGGAGAGGGGCTGGAGACTGAGTTCAATCGTGAATGGCCAATGATTTAATTAATCTTGCCTATGTAATAAAGCTCCTAGAAACCCAAAAAGAGGGGGTTTGGAGAGCTTCCAAGTTGGAGTACACGGAGACATGCTGGGAGGGTACGTACCCCAAATTTCAGAACAGAAGTTCCTGTGTTCTAAACCTTGGCCCATGGAGCGCCTCATCTGACTTTTCTTCTGTCTCCTTTATAATGTCCTTTATAATAAACTGGTAAGCCTATGTAAATGTTTCTCTGAGTTCTGTAAGCCCCTCTAGCAAATTAACGAAACCCAAGTGAATGTGGAACTGAGAATGTGGAAGAAGCACAGGTAATAACCCAGTCTTGCAACTGGCTTCTGAAGTGGGGCGCAGCCCTGTGGGACTGAACCCGTAACCTGTGGGATTTGACACTATCTCTAGGTAGATATTGTCAGAATTGAGTTAAATTTGTAGGACACCCAGTCACTATCTGCTGAGAATTGGAAAATTGCTTGATGGTGTGGAAAAAACATACATCAGAGCAGGTATATTAGTATCTACACTGCATATAACAAATATTCAATAAAATATAACAAATATTCAATAAAATGTTACTTATTATATTAAATTAAAATGACAGATTTCAAAAATGGCCTTCTTTCTACCTAAGAAAGTGCCTTAGGTATTGAGAAGTGAATTATGAGATGAGATGCTTTTTCCTTTTGAAAGTCTAAATCAGTGGTTCTCAAAATGGTCCATAAATCCATGGAAGGTTCCTGGGATCCAAAACTATTGTTACACTTGCCTTTTTGACTATGTTAACATTTGCACTGATGGTTCAAAAACAATGGTGGGTGAAGCTACTGGAGGTACCTTAAACATAAGTCAAGGCATCAAGGCAGTGGCATCAAACTGTATTAGTATAGTATCCTATTCTTCTCATCACCACACACAGTAAAAAGCCAGTCTCACTAAAGAGTGTCTTTTATGAAGCCTTTAAAACTATCACTTTTATTCAACTGTACCCTTCAGTACATGTTATCCTAATATTCTGTGGAATGATACAGAAGTACACATAAAGCACGTCTACTACATACCCAAAGCATGAAGACTGTCTCAAGGAAAAACACACTTTATGTGACTGAGTTGTGAGCTGAACTTGCACATTTATAAATGGAATGCCATATTTTTACTTAAAAAAAACAACAAACATACAAACTGGTTATTAGACTTGGGTATTTGGCAGACATTTCTCAAATATAAAAAAGAGAACTTGTCATTTCAATGGAAAGAACTGACAATATTTGTTGCCAATGCCAAACTTCAAGTATTCAACCTAAAATACGAACTTTGTAAAATTTGTATTTGACTCTGTGTGCTTAACAGCTTACTACAGTACTTAAAACGTTTCTGATGATACTACCGTATTTGCCGGCGTATAAGACGACTGGGCGTATAAGACGACCCCCTAACATTTCCACTCAAAATACAGAGTTTGTTATATACTCGC
>NW_017731577.1:2333364-2361821 GCF_001890085.2 Hipposideros armiger
CCCCCACTTGGAGGCATATTTTTCAGGGCCAAAAAGTCGTCTTATACGCCGGCAAATACGGTAGTTAATGTGATTTTTGTTATCAAGTGAGATGTATCAACATTTAAAAGCTCTTACACAACTCAATGGATATTTTTCTAATGACTAATGAATGATGTTAAAACTACAAAATCATGCACTGGTAAAAGAGCCTTTTGAACTGCAAGATAAATCCATGGATTTTAATGCATGAAAGTACAAAAAGTCAATTGATGTATTCAGATTGCACATTGCAATTAACCTTTAAGAAACTATCACTTGAGTTTTGGTGAAGTATCAAAAAAATATCCACAATTATCTGAAAAGGCAAAATATTCTTATCTTTCCCAACAATGTGTGTAAAACAGGACTTTCTTTATATACTTCAACCAAAACAATATATTGCAACAGATGAAATGTAGAAACAGATATGAAATTCCAGTGTTTAAGCCAGACATTACAGAGATCTGCAAAAGTATATAATAATGCCATTCTTCTCACTAAATTGTTTTTTTTGTTTTAAAAAAGTTATTTTTCATTTTAAAAATGCTGATTTTGTTAACATGGTTTGTTGTTTTTTAAATACGTATTTAATAAATAGAGTGTTTTAATTTCCAGTATGGTAAATACTGATAATTAACCTATGTAAACAAAGCTCATAGAGGAAAAAACTTTTGACATATAAAGCGGGGCTCCTGAGACCAAAAAGTCTGAGAAATGCTAGTCTGAATTACCTTAGCATATTTTAAGTGATACAAAAATCATCTGTGGATGGTATCATAATCTCTTCCTACTTAGTTTGGCTTTGTATTGGAAAAGACTGCAATCAGGGGACATTCTACACCTAAAAATAACATCAAACAAATGCTTCCCACCATTTTAAGCAGTGTTGGTAACTGTATTTCTTAATCAATTTTCATTTGTATAGAAAATATATATAGTATAAATGTAGGAAATAGCCCATTCATTTGCTTTCCCAAAAATGGCAAAGAGAGAATACTTAAGTCCAAATAAAATAATATTGTGTCATTCCATGATTTACTTACACTGGTTCCCTCAGATTTGGAAGTTATGAGTATGTAATTCTCTTTATCAAAGGGCATTTTAATTTCTAGGCTACCCATCTCTGTTACAAAGAAAAATTCAACACTTTATATGGTGAACAAATTACTAAAATGAATCTTTAAACTGTCTTCTGAAATACTATATAACTCTGTTTTATTTAGAAAGAATCCAAAGTCTGTAAACAATGTGTCTAAAAAACTCCTCAAAGCAGGCCGGCAGAGTGGCGCGTTTGTTAAGTGTTAGCTTTGGACGCCAGCTCTGAGCAACAGGGCCCCTGTTCGGATTTCACATGAGGACCAGCGACACTGCGCCCTCTACAGCTAAGATGGTGAACAACAGCTCTACCTGGAGCTGGGCTGCCATGAGTCGCCGGCGACGGCAGAGGCTGCAGTGGAGCTGCAGTGGACTCCCATAAGCTACCATGAATGGCCAGCAGCCACTGTGAGCTGCTAAGAGCCACCGTGAGCTGCCATCCAATGGACAGTGACCGATCTGCCTCACCCAGGAAAAATGCAATGATAATACCAACATGGGCCAGTGAAGCGACATCCTCCACAACTAGACTGAAGAACAAAAGGACAGCAACTTGTCTGTTCCCTAACCCCAATTCCCCCAATAAAATCTTTAAAACAAAACTCCTCAAAGCTTAAAAAACCCTTATGTGTACTCTATTTGGTCTTATAATGCAAATATCTACTTTTGTTTGCCATTTTCCCAACATTAATTAATTATAGTAAACAACCAATAAAAAGTGAACCCTTAATTTTTAGAAGTCTGATCCTGTCCTGAACAATAAGCATTTACCACCAAGACCCTGGTCTTATTCAAACCTTTTTCCCCCTCATCAAAGCAGCTTTATAATATATGTATATGCAAGCTTCTTCGTGACAAGTGATCGAGAAGTCATCTCAAAGGAGGAAACAGTATTTAAGACATGTCCATAGGAACAAAAGGAACTTGCCAGAGGATCCAGGGTAAAGGGCATTCTAGGTAGAAAGGAATAGCCTATACAAAAGCATACAGGCTTCAAACATCATGGTGTGTGCAGAAAACAAGATAACTGTTAGAGCAGAGATGGGATGTGAGAAATAGTAAATAAGACAAAATCTGTAGTTGCTGTTGTTTGGATTTCATTCTGTTGGTCATTAAGGAGTCATAAAGTAGCAAAGTGACACGGATTTCAATAATTAGATTCTAGTTATTAGAGAGATCACTTTTTAAATATACAGGATGAATTACAGACAGAAAAAACCTGGAGGCAAAAAGACCAGTAAAGGCTAAGTAAAGGTGAGGCATTAAGGCCTTAATCACAGGTCACATAATTAGGGAAAAAGGGTTAGAATTGAGAGAATTTTAGGAACCAAGAATAACAGAACTTGGAAATAGAAAAAATGTGAGAATGAAGAGGAGGAACACATGAAAGAAAATTCCTTCTTTCCTGGCTTCAATAAACAGCAACTGAATGGAAGGAATTTTAATTAAATCAAGATAGCAGAATAAAGAATACTGGGATAAAGGACAGACGGCATGAAAAAGAATTCAAGTTTAGACATACTATGGTCAAAAACCAATGGGGCCTGGGACAGGGAGGGATAGCCAGTAGAGATCTGAAGAGGGAAGAAACTCAACTTGGGATCATTAACAAAAAGAGCAATAAAAGCCATGGGACTGGATCACCCTTTGAAAGTATGTACATAAAGTGTAAGGTGGGGGGAAAGCCCCAAATCAGAACACCAGGGAACACTACCATGGGAGAGGGTGGGGGAAGAGGAGGGAAAGAAGAGCCAGGGTAGGAGGCTGAGCAGGAAAGCACAAAAGCGTAGAACTAAGGAAGAACGTTCACAAAAGTCAATGGAAGACAAAATTCTAAAAATCAATGGTAAATACTGTCGAATGTTATGGACAGATCAAGTAAGATAAAGACTGAAAAGTTTAAATTAGATTTATCAATTATGTCATTAATGGTAACCCTGACCTGAATTATTATTTTTATAATATTATTTTATAAATTATTATTTTTATTTTATAATAATAAAGGAGAAGGCAGATTGCAGTGCTCTGAGGAGTGTACAAAAGATTATAAAGGAGACAGATTGAGGGTGGGTTTTCTTTTATTTCACCCTACCTTCGCAATTATTTATCCATTCAAACACAAGAGAAACTAACCCACCTCAGAATAAAAAGGTCAAGAAAAGAACGGGCAAGAAAAGTTTGTGACAAAGATTCAGTACAATTTAAATAAAGAGGAATTCAAACCAAAACTGGCTTAATAAACAGTTTTCAATGAATTTTTAGTAAGAGAAACTCAGAGCATTAACAGACTTACTAATGTAAAGCTTAAGTGAAAAGTAAGAGTGTGTAAATTCAGAGGACATATTGAATGAGAAATAAATATTAAAAAGGTATTGAAGTTTTATGTCTGTATCAATTGATCTTTATCCTTTTTCTTTAAGAACTTCTATTGAACATAACGAGGTCTGACAATTAAGTTTGCAAACTTGCTGCAACAATATTGCTAACCTTTTTTGATATCAGAGGGACTATTCATTATGAATTTGTACCAAGTGGACAAACAGTTAACCAAGTTTACTATTTGGAAGTGCTGAAAAGCCTGCGTGAAAAAGTTAGACGACCTGAACTTTTTGCCAGCGATTCATGGCTATTGTATCACGACAATGCACCAGCTCACACGGCACTGTCTGTGAGAGAGGTTTTAGCCAGTAAACAAATAACTGTATTGGAACACCCTCCCTACTCACCTGATCTGGTCCCCAATGACTTCTTTCTTTACCCAAAGATAAAGGAAATATTGAAAGGAAGACATTTTGATGACATTCAGGACATCAAGGGTAATACGATGACAGCTCTGATGGCCATTCCAGAGGGTTCCTAAATTGCTTTGAAGGGTGGACTAGGCACTGGCATTGGTGCATAGCTTCCCAAGGGGAGTACTTCGAAGGTGATCACAGTGATATTCAGCAATGAGGTATGTAGCACTTTTTCTAGGATGAGTTCGCGAATGTAACTGTCAGACCTCATATGACATTTCATAAATATGTTTGCTGAGGATTTTATGGATATATAGTCCTTTTTTAAAAAAAAAAATCAGGTTAAGTTTCCCTCCAATTCTAATTTGCTAAAAATTTTAAATAGGGATGTATATCAAATTTCATCCAAAAAGAGGCATTTTGTACATTTTATTTGCCCTTCTAAATTACAAGTAATTTGAAGGAATGCACTTTTATTCCTTTTGAAGCCTCCAATTTAGCATACTAGAATGACAGTAAGTACTTGGTATCTGATTGATGAATATTTATAAATAACCTGGTGCTCAAACCAGAAGTAATTGTGTTTTTCAAAATCATACACACACACACACACACACACACACACATGTATTTAAAAGCACAGTATCCAAACAAAAAACATGTTAAATATCACAAAAGTTTACAAGGGAACCCAAGTTAATGTTCTAATAGTAAACAATGGAGGTGCTGACTTACAATTTAGAAGATATGTGGACTTTATGTGGAAATTAATAAATTCATTGCCTTAGCAATCATTTAATTTCTTTAAATGGTTACATGGAAAAAATACAAATTATAGCAATAATAATACTCCTCATGTTAACACAGAAATTGGCTAAACAGAAGTACTAGGTTGATTCTGAAATTCATTAAATGACCTCATGAGAAAGAAACCCTACATTCTCCACTTTAAGATGATGCTTAAATAGAACAGAAACAGCAGGCATCCTATGACCAGCTGGAGAGCATGCCATTAATTTAATCAACAGTTTTACTGAAAATAGATATCAGAACAGCAGGTAAGGTCACTTTTCAGCTACCCTCTTACTTAAGATGTATTTTGAATGGCTCTAGGGAAATGCTGCTTTTAAGACGATGAAAACAGTACACCTGTGAGCCACCAATTGCATCAATTTGTAAAGACTACATAGCAAATGTTCCCCATGTCAATTGTACAAAATTATACTAAAACTAAAAAGATGTAAAATAATTTTGACCTAGTATTCAATTTAATTGTGTTAACACCCTAACTGAAAAGCTCATTCTAAAGTATCACGTAATTCTCAAAAGACAATTTAAATCAACTGGTTTAAAAAAAAAAAAAGTATTTAGAGAATGGGTCTTCAAAATAAGGCATTAACACATCATCAAACCTGGAAATAACTGCTTATCAAAAGATCAAGAAGACAATATACTGAGTAAGTTTTGAAAACATAATTCTACTGGTTCTTCCAACGTATTTTTGTCATGTTAACATTAAGATGATAATTAAATGTATTGTGGAAAACCTCATTTCCCATACATCTTTCCTTAATTATGTTTTTCATAATGTAATGAGAATACAAATAATATAAAAAACTGCTTCACAATTAATTCTAACTCTAACTAGAATCCATTCACTAAACAAGTAATTACTGAGCATGTGGCCAGGCACTGTTGTTCTATGGGGTGAGATTATAGTCGTGAACGAAACAAAATATTTGCCCTCAAAGGCATTACAACGGGAGAATTGTAAACAATCATATTTTGTCATTATTTTGAACAAAAATTCACAAACTTAAAATGGGAAATTGGTTTATAAGATAATAAAAATTTAAAAGATTTTTAAATCATATCAAGAATCTTTCGTTAACTGTTTATATTTAAACTTACCAACGCAAACCGATTGACTTGAATGAAGAGTACTTCTACCTCCTTTTCAGTAACTTCACTCCCAAAGCCCTTATACTCTTTGTAGGCTTCAAGGTAGGAACGCAGCCACTGGCCCTGAAGCTCTCTATCTGGATAGAGACTATAGTCTACATCACTCACACCTAAAATGAAAAACAAGACACTGAAGATTTTAAAAGCACATTCTCTTCTGCATACGTTAATAATCCTTATCATCTACATAATTTTTCAGAAAAAAAATTACAAGATATTTGGCTGAAATGCTAGATGTTAAATAGCATTTATTAAAACAATAAACCATTCATAATGTATTCCAACTTAAATTCTAATGCACAATAAGTTAATCACCACATTAGTTCTCACTGCTTCAATTTTTCCTAAAAGCGTAAAGCTTGAATTATCTGCATCAGAAGCACCAACTCTTCATTTTAATAAGTACCCCAGGAGATTCTTATGCACACTAATATTTAGAGCAATTCTTAGAACTGTGGCTCTAAAACTTTTTTGCCCATTACTAGAGTAAGAAATACATTTTATATTGAAACCTTATGGACACACCTTGATATTAAGTTTCACAAACAATATTTATCCTAACTATACCTTCTAATTCTGACATTTTCTACTTCTTTTATTTTCCATTCCTTGCTTTAAAATAATTACCCACAAATAGATTTCATGATCTGCAGTTTGAAAAAACTAACCTAGAAGGTAAAGTTCATACTATTTTGCCCAGCATTCAAGGTTTTTAAATTGGTCCAATCTTACTTCTATGGTCTTATAACCTTCTTCTCCTTCATGAATTTTATATCCTACAAAAAAGTACACTCACCTTGAAGTTTTCTTCCTCCTTCCTGCAGAACCCTCCTTTCTCTTCTATCTGGACATCCAAATGCTACCTTTCAAGTTTAGCTTTATTTTTTCTATGCTACCTATCTTTCAAGTTATAGGTGTTTTCTACCCAAAATTGTATTAAAATAAGTGGAGTTTCTTCCTTCATATCCACAACAGTGACTATCCTTAATACTAACACAGTGATAGCTCATTATATAAATAACTGCTTTCCCTTCCTACAGATATATGCAAATATATGCAGTACATATGTAAAGATATGGCATATATATAAGCTTGGTGGAGGGAAATAACTTTTCCCTCCAACTTTTCCCTCAACTTTATTTCCAGTCTGGTTACCTAAACTATATGAGAAAAATCCATGAATGCACAAATGTATACAAATACAAATTCGGCAATGAAAAATTCCTATTACATGTAAACCATCCAGGGGAATTACCTAATCTTTAGTTTTAGAGCATTTCATGTTTCTAAATACAGAATAAAATGTATTTTAAATTAATTCCACTTACATTAAAAAAAACTAAAACTTTCATACTTGACAGTGTTAACAGATTAATTTTCAGGGGCAAAAATGACCAGCTGTTTAATTAGTCATAGCCAAAGATTAAAAAAAAAAACTTAAGTTTTTTAGTTAACAAACATTCCAAAAGACTAAGTACACAATGGAAATAGCAAAGGCTTTTAAATGATAAAAAAATTGGCTTCAAATCTTAGTTCTTTAATTTTACTGTGACCATGGTGAATTACTTTCCTCATCCGTAGAGTGGAAATATTACCTGATTCATAGAGTTGTTGTAGAGAAAAATATAAGGTGACATGAGAATTACAAAGCACCTTGTACTATGTCAGGTCTTAATAGAAGCCACAATCATTATTTTTCTTATTTTCCTTAAGAAATAAAGGAAGAAGTCATCTCCTCTGTCCTCCAGCAATAAAGAAAAACCAATAAAGAACAAAGGTCAGGAAGAAGTTAAAACATGTTGCTCCTGATTCCAGTTTCTCTTCTTTAGAGAAAAAAATAAATAAAATTCCAAAAGTATCATTTCCAAGTTATATATGCTACTTACTCCATTAGTTATGCCCTGAATTTTACCTGCAAATTCATTGAAATGATTTCCGATATCATATGCCACGTAGTTGTATCCAGAATATTCATAATCAATGAACTGTACATCACCTATGTGAGACACAAAAAAAAGACATAAGAAATCATATATAAGATCAGATAATCCCTATGCTATTTGTAATAAAAGAGCTTCCAATATTTTGTCTCATTGTACGTGCTTGGTTAACATGCACTTCTGAGACAATACAGGGTAAGGCTGTGAATTTTATGGCAATGAGCTTTACAAAATTCAAATTATGTATCTTGGTCAACAGCTTCTTTGTGAACATTAATGTCCATTATATTAAAGAAAAGTCAAAATGCTGTATAGTCCATTCTCCAAGTTCAAACAAAGGCAAAATATGTTTTTCACCACATGGGGGCACCGGTTACTTAAAAATGCAAGTTTAATTAGAAATGAACAAAATCTTTGGAAACTGTTAATAATCTAAGCATTTGTAATAAAAAAATTAATCTTCAACACTCCAACAGTGAACTGACATGCTAATCTACATATAGGAATCAAATATAAACTTTGAAAGACTTGAATTCTGTCAACCCTGCAGTTATAACACTTGATCAACTTAATCTAATTTAAGAAGTTAGTTGCAATCAAACTTACATTTTTCTGGAATACTAACATAATTAAAGTTTCCCTTAGCATACCTGAGCAGCATTAAAGTGGTTGTTTTATCTTTAAAAGCAAAGGTACACTGAGTACTGTAGAGGATTTGCCTCAACAAAGATGTATGTTCTACTTTTTAAAAGAGAGACAAAAGAAAAAGTTAGAGAGAGAGAGAGAAAGAGAGAGAGAAATTAAAATGGGTCACTGTCTACACCAGGGATCACAAACTCAAAGGCTGAACAGTTAAAATGGATACATAAACAGGGATGACTGCAAGAATAGTTTCTAAGCTGCTTATATTGTGAAAATGAATAGCATATGACTAGTTACACTGTCTTAAAAATCAGGCTAAGGTAACAAAACAAATTGCTGGTCTATACACAATGGCATTTCCCCCAAAATGAGCTCTGGAACTATGTCTTGATATAGATATATATGTTTAATTTGGGGATGTAATGTTGATTATATATTCAAACTCAGAAAAACAATTTTATGACAAAAAATGTCATGGCAAACGAAGTATTTTCCTTAAAAGCAAATTTTAATGTAATTATATTTAATATCTAATTCTAAACTTGTATAAATAATAGTCAAGTCTAGAGTAAAATTAGTGAGACTCATCAGTAAAGTAAGTGAGAATCATCAAAGTAGCAAAGCCCAGATATCAAAATCTACATGCATATTGACAAAATATAAGGTTATAAATGTTGGTGACTATAATAAATCACTGCAATTCAACCATCATAAGTGTTATATTCTTGAATTCACAAAACACATCCCACAGAAAGTCTTAAAGTTAACCAAATCATTTTACAAGTGTAGAATAGAAAGAAGGAATGTGTTTTAACCAAATCACTTTATTAAATTGAAAAATGGGAAGTCAGAACATGTTTTTAAATTTTTTCTAGGCACCACTGGGAATGAGAGGGTGAAGAACACCATCGTGATAAAACACTTTGCAGCCATGAAAAAATATTTCATTTTCAAAAATGATTTAATGACGAGAATTACAAATGTTACATGAAAAAAGATACAAAATAGTAAACGTAGTAATCCAAGTTATTAAAATATTATGCCTGAAGAGAAAAATAAATAAATAATGCATAGGGAAAAAAAGATGAATAGAAGAAATAAACCAAAATAAAATGTTTCAACTGGTTTCATTACAGGTGTTAGACAAAGCGACCTTTATCTCCTTGTATTTTAAATTCTTTATACAATAAACATCCCTTTTAGGAGGAAAAAACTGACAGTTTAAAAAGATTAAGATGAATTCTCTAAACAAAGCTGTCAATAGGTAAGAGGCTAAACACAATGATTTGGGAGATATTTATCCAACAGGCCTTCAAGAAATCAGGATTCAAGATTTACCAAGTTGCACAACTGAACCAAACAAACAGTTTTAATATATGAATTTTTAAATTGCAGCTGTTGATTGTTTTAGCTCTCTAAACACAAATTCTTGTAGAGCTCATATTAACTTACATGCCAATAAAAATACACAGCCCAGTCCTGAAGCTTACTTTTGCCACATAAATAAAAAATTTTCAAAATTATATTTACATTTTGGGAAATATAGTTAAAATGGCAGGTAAAACATGACTGATTGTAAATACAATTTAAATAAAGCATAGATCATTTTAACAAAAGTTAAAATCCGTTTGAGTATGAAAATTTTAGCAATGACTTTTTGTAGTAGCATTAATTCATTAAAACTAGCCTTTATTTTTTTTATGCTATGTTGAGCTTATAAATAATGAAATTTAAAAAATAAGAAAATGAAGCTAACAAGATACAGATGAGGCTGTTACCAGGCTCCGTGCATGTGAACAAGTGATGCGATAAACCTCCAGTCAGTGCGTTTAAGAAGCACGGGGGGCGCCGCCACATGGCAGCAACAATGGCATACCTAATCTGTAGCAGATGAAGAAAATTTGGCAAACTCACATTTTACAAGACACAAAGCTTAAAAGGAAAAAAATTTAAAAAAAAAAATCTGCATTAACTATTCTTTTTTAAACTATTGCAAACCAAGTGGAACTCAACCTTAAATTTAATCGACTGCAACAAAGTAAAATTAAAGATGCCTACTTCCCTTATTTTGGGTGCCAGAAAAATCAAATTACTGGAAAATGCTTTCCTACCCACAGAAAGTGTACTGAATTTTTTTCTATAAATTTAACTTCTGACTTCTTAAATTTCCAATTATTTAGAGGAACGTCCACATCATTAATAACTAATAGCTCATATGGCATGATTATCTTCTCACTTCTTTAAGACTTGAATTTTTAGTTGGGGTTTCAAGGGTGGAAAAAATTAAGAATACTCCATGAAGTTTTACGTAAAATTTTATGTGTATATGCATTTTCTGCGGGGATTCTCTTCTCCAAATTCTCAAGGGATCCTTGACCTCTAAAAAGCTAAGAAGCAGTGCTAAGACTATATATTACTTATCTTCATATACTTAGCACACTGACTAGCATGTAATGGGTAAAGCATAAGATTAATGAATAAAACCATACTCGGAATTTTCAAAAGTTATTTTCTCTTATTACTGTATTTCTTGCCTATCTTCACAGTAATAAAATCTACACACTACTGAGTTAAATAAACTGTTCAAATCTCAGTATAGCTGAAAATAACTGGCCAATTTTTAAAGTACTTTAAAACCAAAAAATTGGTTTTTTAATAACTAAGGCTATTTAATTTGTATGACACAAAAGAAATTCTTTTGGATTTCTTTATTGTGCTGTTGTTAAGGAGAAAGGGATAAAGATAAAAAGCAAAATAACCAATATGAAAACCTGCCATCTTTCCAACTCACTCTATTTTCTCTGTAGTGTTAGGTAAGGCAGAGAGAACAGAGAGAAAATGTAACCATGATTACACTAATGCTAGCAAAATGCTTTCTCTCTTATACAGAAAAAAGGAGTACTCTGCCCTGGGTTACTTTCCTTTTATCCCTCACCCTGGTGTCCAGCAGTACCCTGTGTACACCTTCACCACAGTACTCATCATTCTGAATGCAAATATCTCTTCCATGATCTGACTCCTCCACTACATGGCATATGGCTTCCTGAAAGGGCAGTAGGTTCCTTTTATTTTTCATCATGCAATCCACAGAGCAATACATAGCACACAGGAAATATTAAGATGCCAGTGGAACACATAGTTTTTCAGAGAATGCTGAGACAGTAACACACATTTAAATGGGGATTGGAGGGAATAAGCATGAAATACTAAAGAACAAAGGGTGGCATTTTTGACATTTTTATTCAAGTATATGATTGAACATACAGTGGGACTGAATATGTGAGTAAAGAAAAACATTAAACTAGTAATGTATTTATGTAGCTCTTCCTTAATAGTTCAGGTTTTTACAGTCCATTTAAAGTTTTTTATTACTTGATTTGGGGATATTTTCTTTTATGTTAAATATGATCTAGAATACAGTTAAAACAATGTTAAGACTATTCTTCATAAAAATTCCACCCTGGAAAATATAGGTTACCAAATACAACAATAAATTTGTATTTACTTAAATTTTACAATACAACCAACAACTACAAAAAACTCTCCTAAGCCATTAAAATGTTAAAAAAAAGCAAACACAACCAAAACAATGCTTTTTCATGAATAATAGAGTGGATAAGATTTAGAGCCAAACAGGTAACTAAGAATGGTGACTCACCCATTTTCTATTTATAGTGTATGAAACTCTAAAAAATCTGGTTTACACTATAATTCCCAGAAAAAGCTACAGTTTTCTTCTGCTCATTTGTCTTTTCTTAAATAGTTTAACTCAGCTTAATGTACTTTGCTGACATAGAAAATAATCAAAATAACTATTACTGAAATTTAAAGTTATATATTAGCTCTTTATATGAGCTTTTATGAAGAAATGAAGGATGAGGGGAAAAAAATTGAAACAGCCACCAATAAACATGACAGCATCAAGACATGAGACAACAAACTCCAGTTTTAGCAATTACTTCTAACATGTCAGCAGCTAAAGGATTAGTTGAAATTAAAATATTAGACTTGAAGTCAGATAGGCAATAAGAAATATTACAATTTGATGTACTTAGTATAATTGTTTTTTAAAATTATTAATTTAAAAGATGACTGGTAAGTCTTACAGTTCAGGGGTAAGATCTGCTGCTTTTGGTTTTCTTATGTAACAAATCTTATCATCAAATCATTAAGTATTCTTTTCTTACCTTTTTTAAGATATCATTTCACTGAAGGCAAGGAATGGGCCACTTTTTACCAACCACCTAACTTCTGGGACTGACTAACTTAAAAAATATTGACAGCTATTATCAACTTCAGAAAGGAAGCTCACTCTTCTCCCATATTCCTGAGTCCTGTCAACTGACATGGTGAGAAGAGGTAGTGGCAGGATTTCTTCCTGTGATGCCTACCAGTCCTGTAATATCCACAGGTGAAAATGCCTATAGACTGCAGTGCAGAGTGCTCACAGAGGTCTCCATGTGTGTCTGTATGAATATGTACTTTTGTATACATACACGCATACATATATACATTTTTAAACTTTAAAATTAATCATTTAAGGTACAGTTTAGATACAATCTGTAAACTGCACTTAAAGAAACAAACTGAATTGTCATACCACATCTATGAGCCGTAATTCCTCTAATTAATTATAGGACACAGTTAACCTTCTGGCTTATAGTATCCATTTCATTTTCTCAGAACCAGATACATTTTATAAAATGCATCCTATAAACAAAATATAGGGGTTGGCAAACTATGTATGCTCAGGATAAATCCAGCCAGCCTACTGTTTTTGTAAATAAAAGTTTTACTGGAACATATTTGGAACACACATATTTATTTTACTCGTATGCATTATCTATGGCTGTGTTTACAGTACAACAGGATTAACAGTTACAATTGAGGCTATATGGTATGCAAAACCTAAAATATGTGCTATCTAGTCCCTTACAGAAAAAGTTTACCAACTCTTATCATGGTATAAATAACTGTAATTGAGAACTGCTAAGTACCTCGTCCACTGTACACTTTATATGCACCATTAAATTCTTGTCAGGGGCCATCTGAAATAGATATGATCTAAGTAAAAAATAAAGCAAACTAAAGTTCTAGACTATCAAAATATAAGCACTGTATGGAAATCTATTAAACATTTAGATTCCTAAGCCCATGTATAAAAATTCTTGTTCAGCTGGTCTTAGATGGGACCCTGCATTCTTTCCAAGTAACCTAGGTCATTCTGATGCAGATAGTCATGGATTAAATAAACACTTAATAAAGAGACAAAAAGACTTGTATAATGCTGCTTCCATATGTAATTAAGCAGGGATTTGAACCCAAGTGTGCCGGGTTCCAAAAATATGCTCTTTCTGACCTCTCTTGGTTGTAACTAAGCTTTAATACATTTGCTTTTAAGAGATAACTTAAGAGGGGTCAGCCCAGTGGCTCCGTTGGTTAAGAACGTGAGCTCTGAGCAACAGTGTCGCCAGTTCGATTCCCACATTGGCCAGTGAGCTGCGCCTGAGCTGAGATGCAGCTGAGCTGCCAACAGCTGGCAGGATGGCAACTGGACTTGGGAGCTGAGCTAGCTGCGCCCTCCGCAACTAAGGTTGAAGGACAACAACTTGGCTGTTCCCCTTCCTCAATTCCCCAATGAAATCTTAAAAAAGAAAAAAAGTTAACTTAGAAATTTTTTAAAATCTAGTTAAAATACACAAAATCTAAGTTATTATGGTTGAAAATACATACAGGGACTTCAAGATGGTGCCGTATAAATTCATTAAGTTTAACTAAAGTTTACAATTCTGAGAAATTAAGGGTATGAAACATACTACACAGATACTGAGCTTGATGATGTCAAGGCCAGTCTCTTGGCTTTCATCTTATCATTTTTACATATTTAATATCCATGGATGGGTACAAAATGGTGAAGCCCTGAGCTCAAATCACATAACTTAGAAAGTGATTAACAAATCAAACACATTTGTGAATATAATATTCAGCTTAATCATTTATATGTAGAAATTACTTTAACCCCAAGACTTAAGCCTTGGCTTTTAGATACTATACAAGGTAGCCAGTTAAGAAGGTAAAGAACTTAGTAGTATACACTTCTAATTTTAATTATACTTCTTGAGATTGCAGCTGTAAGTACTAATGCTATGCTACAGTCTGGTTTTTTGCTTATTAAATTTACTCAATTTATAGAATTAACATTTTTTAAAGTCTGAAGCACGGTATCTTCTCCTTATAATTAAAAACAATTATGTCATATAGTTATATTACTTCAAAACCATTAGCTCCTAATTTGAAATGGCATAAGATAATAATAAATATAACAAGCTTCTTGCCACACTTTCATGAGTTTTAGATTTTACCTGAACAAAATTCCAACCATATTTTCTTAATGCTTCTGTACTAACTAATCACATAAGAACAGATTTTCTTTTTTTAAGTCAATGCCATCGAGTCCCAAATAGCCTTCCTAATGGACACTATAAAACCAATGGTAAGGAAAAATAACAGAACATCTCCATAACTAACACACAAACATTAACTACAAAGACAACGAACACATGGTACAGACTTTTATGAAGAAGGGCAAACTCTAAGATATATATCAAAATAACTGTATTTGTTGAACTGTGAAACTCATTCTCTGTAGGGAAAAAAATTAGGCGCAGAAGTATTCATTAGGTAACTCTTAATAATATAAACAAATGACAACCTTGAATTCTTAAAGCCAAACTGAAGCATAAAGATTTTATTTTAAAGTACGAAAACTTTTCACATCACTGATCAGTGTTTTAGATAGGCAACTGGCTAAATTAAAATGTAAAAATACACTTTTTTATACCTAAGACAAAGTAATCTGATTTTTTTGGTCCCTTCTATTTTAGTTTTATAAACAAGTTTGTTTTGTGAAATGAATATGTAAAAGAAACATAAAATTATGAAAAGTTAAAATTATATCCCAAAGGAAATAGACTCTTTGATTAACTTGCAGTTAAAAATAAAGCTGAGTGTCCACTTCAAACGTAAGATGAAGTCCCTAACTCAAAATTCCATTATATAAAATAATGTGTTATTAGGTCTTACACTGAACTTAAAAGCTAAAACATTGCTTTAATACACAACCAATACTCGTCTCACAAATGGCATTGAGATTTGGTTACTAGAATATAATGTAGTACATATATACTATGACAATTATATATAATAAATGGACAATAAAAACTTAAAGGACACTGTCAAGTACTTAACATTTTAGGGTACACCTGAAGTTTAAAAAAATGATTTCACAGAAAAACTTCTAAACATTCAAAATAAAGATGTTAGCTCATTATATTTGTAAATAATAGACTCTCTAATTCACATTAAAATATCAAATATAAAAGGTACAGACATGTTTTTGAAAAACAGGTGCTTCAGTATACTACCCTTGACAGTGTTCTTTGGTTGGTTTTCTTCAATTTACAGCAAGTTAAAAATATTAACTTTTGCATTAGAATAGTCTCAACTTACAAGCTAATAAAAATGGTCATAAATTGTAATTTAATATAATTATGACCACTTAATCAGAATTCTTTGGCTTTAGTACTTTCACAATAGCACACTTGATTCAAAATAATCTTCCAACTATAATGACTTATCTTCAAAACTGATATCCTATAAAATGCAATAGCTTTAGCTTCACTAATCCTTCAACCAAAACTATATTTTTAAATAAACTGAAGGGCATCTACTGTTTAGCAACCAAACCTCAAACCACTTTATCCAATAATATAATACAGCCAAGTGTTTTTTAAATATGAAAACAGAATTTGAATACAGAAAGATATGATCACAGAAAACATTTTAACAAAAAGTATCACTGTCTACCTCAAAAAAATGTTAGAACTATTTACATCAGCTTCTTGATTATTACTTTAGTAGATGTAAATTTCAGCAACTACAAATAACATTTCTTCCATCTGTAGCTCTCTCCTAAGTATCAAAATATCTAACAAATCAGCACAATAAACAGGTAATAGAAAACCTGAACATATTTGTTTTTAATACTGCTGTCCTTCCTAACACTGACAAAATTTCTATATTTATAAAGCAGTACAATGTTAATTGTTTTTTTAATAACCCCCATTACAAGCAGGTGTATTTTCAAACCAAGAATTACCATATACGTTTTACAGTTAAATTTTTCAAAGTCATTTTTCATTTAAAACTCACTTTAATAGGAACAAAACTGTTTCTATTAAACCAATTCTAAGAAACATACTTTATACAAATATAAAGAAAACTTATATTCCTAATTTAGCAGTTATCGTAATTTTATAACCTAGAAGAAAATCTTTACAGACTTTTCATACACGTTTTCCATCCTTGCATTTGAATTAAATTTCATACAAAGATCAAAGGACCATTAAGAACATCATAAAAATCATCTCTACTTATGCTAAAGTCAAATACCTACCTTGTTTCTCATTGTAGATTATATTCTTACACAATAGGTCATTATGGCAAAGCACAACAGGTGAGCCCAGGTTGGAAAGAAACTCCTTCATCCAAGTCATCTCTTCCTGAAGAATCTGAGAGCTTGGGATATCACTTAGGAACCTTTTAGTTTTAAAAGAAGATTTATATCTTGTTTATATTAATGACATTTTTTTCAAGTTTGTTTAAGGGTGAATATCAATTTTAATAAATTCTTTCAATTTAATTGTAGACTCCTGAATTAAAATAAGCCGATTATTCCAAAAGCTGGAATAAAGAAAAACCTTTACAATGAACTTAAACATGAATAAAAAGGAAACTTGAGCAACAGTTAACATGCAGGGCAGAACAATAAAAAATATATCACTACAAAATTGAAGGGAAAAGTAACATACATAACTGATAGCTAATCTTTACTAAGCAGTATTCTAAATGTTTTATATTTAATCACCATATTATAGATAGAAAAATCAAGACACAAAGAGTTAAATAAAAAGGTTTAAGTGTACTATTTAAAGTTACAAAGACAATTCATTAAAGAACTAAAATATCTATGTCAAGTTTGGAAGGGTGACTGCAGTCTAAATCAGCTAAATTCACATTTCAAAGTCAACAGATATTATCTACTACTAATAAATCGACTCATATGATAATCATTCAGTAATCATTACAGTGTCATACAATAATCAAATAACAGACTTCTCATATTATTAAAGAAATTGCCCAGCCAGCATGAGCGGGAGTCCAGAAGCCGGCGACTGATCTACCTCACCCAGGAAGAGCGCAATGATGGTGCTAACTTGGGCCAGTGAAGCAACGTCCTCCACAACTAGACTGAAGAACAAAAACGATAGCAACTTGTCTGTTCCCCTTCCCCCAATTCCCCAGCACTGTTCCCATCCCCCCAATTCCCCAATAAAATATTTAAAAAAAAAGAAAAAGAAAAGAAATTGCCTCCAAGTAGTAAAGACTGGGAAGGGTGGGAGGTAGTATCGCAAGCTGTACTAGAGATCATGACTTTTTACCCTACATTCTTCTGTACTATTTATTATGCCATATTTGTATTAATTTTTATTAAAAACATAGGGTGCTACCATTAATTCTTCAATACCACTGTCAGGCTTACCAAATTGCTGTTAGTTTACTCTTTCTCTTCTTTACCCTTTAAGTCAAATTCTCCTCATTCTTTCTCAAGTCTCTCAAATTACCTCCTACTTTTCCATTTTATAATATAAGATTCTGTACACTGAATTTACTTTAATGAATTTTCCAATTCGGGGTGGTTGCTACCTGTATTTTTTCTATTACTGCATTTTTCTCTACACACAGCCTCCAAAAGTATGCTCTTTTCAAAATGGTGTAGCTGTTCAAGAATCTATTTCAAAAGTACAGAGTTGAGGGCTGGCCAAGTGGCACATTGGTTAAGAGCTGGCTTGGGACGCCAGTTCTGAGCAGCAGGACCCCGGTTCAAATCCCACATGAGGGCCAGTGACACTGTGCCCTCTACAGCTAAGATGGTGAACAACAGCTCGACCTGGAGCTGGGCTGCCATGAGTTGCCAGCAACGGCATAGGCTGCAGACCCTGCTGCAGTGGGCTGCCATAAGTTACCGTGTGTGGCCGGCAGCCAGTGTGAGAGGCTGGCAGCCTGCGTGAGCTACCAAGAGCCAGCGAGGGAGATCAGTCGCCGGCCTCTAGATGGCCGCTCACTGCTGGCTGCTGGCTACACATGTTAGCTTATGGCAACCCACTGCAGCAGGGCGCCACTCAGCCGGCCCTAGTTGTATATTTTCTATTGGGACAGGATGCTTTCGCCCTGTTATTAACCACGAGGCATCTTCAACTTTTCCAAAGTATCACCGACCTCAAGAATTTAAAGTAGGCCTAGGAGAGTCTAGGAAATATAACCCAAAACCTACCCAAAAAATTTTCTTTGAATAATAATTTTTTGAATGACAGCTAACATTTATTTAGCACTTAAATGGCCAGGCTTTTCTGACTACCACATACACATACACATACATACATACATACATACATACATACATACATACATACTCAATTAACCCTCACAAAAACTCTAAAAGGTAAATGTACTACACCCCCCTTTAATTTTCTGAAGATTCCCAATAGTCATTTTATTTTGTTTTCTGGTATTATTTATTTATTTATTTATTTATTTATTTATTTTTTAACATTTTGTGCTACTCTTGTTATTTCCATTTTACAGTTGAGGAAACAGGTAACTTGCTCAAGGTTAAAAAGCAGAACTGTTAATTGACAGAACTGAGATTTGATCCCAGGTCATCTGGTTCAAGTTTTGTGCTTTGAAACCATACAATGCTATATTACCTCTCACCTCTGTGTTATATTAAAAAGTCAATAAAGTCTTACATTCACCATTGTCATCTACTTCATCATTTTTAAGTGGTTTTCTCCAAAATCTTTCAATAAAATAGCTATTTCAAAAGAGAATTTTCTGTTTTTATATACTGTCACTTCCTAAATACCCAGCACACTGAACACACTTCTAGACATTTGCCTATCCCAGTTAATGACGTATAATATCCCTATCAAATTCAAAGTTTGACAAACTACCTGGAAACACAAATAGACACACAGAGTGAGTCAAAGTAATTTTGAAATAAACTCAACGGAACAATACAGCTATTTTTCCCTAATGAATTATAAAGCATGAAAAGAAACAAGAAAAAAATCCATAGTTCCACATGACTGTTGTGCTTAAAACAAAGACTTCCTGAATACAAAACTTGAAGTGTTCATGTATGTTTTAGATACAAAGACAAAATTAAATTTCCTATTTTTGTACTAGTATTAATCACACTATGTAAAAATGTTAATATAATTTAGATTCTAAATACAAATATACAAATTGTTTTACATAGAAAATAATGAAATAGTTTGAACCTGGGGAGTCAATCATACAAAATCTGAGTAAGACTCTAGTAAATGAATTTTCAACCTCATTATACGGGACTTCATTAGTCATAGTAAACTAAGACAACACAAACTTTTTCATGCTCTAATATTACTACACTACCCCAGGGCAGACCTCTAGACCTATGTAAAACAGTTCTGAACAAAGAAATTTTTTTAGAAAAGTCTCTATGGCTCATACTATACAAAAATGTACCCATTCACAGTCATCTTTGTATTTTATTTATTTTCAAATAAATGTTCCAATTTTACTTCTTGGCCCCTCACCTCTACCTACTCCCACACCTCCTGCTTTCGCAGGGGATTTTCACATTTTTTTTTGAGTAGGCTGGAGGAGAAGCTGTTATTTCTATAGTGCCATCTGAGAGTCAAATGAATCAATGCTTATTTTATTTAAATGCAAAAAGATAAACCAAACCATATTTTCTACAGAAACCTTAGTTATCTTTGAAATCCAATATAGAAAGCAAAGCAATGCAACATATAATTTCAAATATAAAAGTAATTTTACCTTTTATTAAGGTCTTCATCTACAAATCCTGTGGGAATGAGAGAGAAATACTTCCCCATCTTTAGCCAAAGATTAGATTTGGGAATCCAGCCATTATGTGCATGGATAGCATGAATTTTAGCAAGCTGACGTGCTATTAGCCTGTTTAAAAACAAAACAGCATAAAAAGAAAATGTTAAGCATCATACAGTTCATGTCTACCCACAGGTAAACTAAAATAACTAATGTGCATCTTTTAAAACATGATTTGATTTTTACCATATATGTGTAAGATTCAAAATAATTTGGCAAGTCAACTCTAACAACAAGAGTCAAACAAATGATTAAAGTATCAGAACGAAGAAACATACAATTAATTCAGAAATTAAATATTTTGTGCCAGAGAGGTTGAGTGTCTGGAAGTAGGTGGCCTATTCTGGTTACACAATGTTTGGGACCAAAAAAACAATACACAACTACAGATGATTTCAAGGCCTATATTAGACATGAATTAGAGAAACATTTAAATTGCACTGAATCATTTTATTTTGAGCCTTTGAAATTACTAACGTTAAAGGGCAAAAAGGGACTAAAACTAAAGTAAAAAGGTTATTGGGGAGTGAATGGGTTCTATGAGTTAATTTTTATAACTGTGTTAAAGACAAATTCTCTGAACAAACATTAGGATTTTCTGATGTCAGAATCAATCTTCTTGACGCAACCACAAAATAATTTTAAGCTATGTATACCTGTGTCCATGCTATCTTTATATCTATAGAACCTAGTACAGCAAATGAGCATACCAAACAGAAATGTTACCAAACAGCCTATAGACTAGTAGATGGACAAATGACTTAATAGTAATCCATAAATTAAAGAACTTAAAACTGTTCTATTTTCAAGGTGTTAACCATCTAATGTAATGCTCCTCAAAGAACAGTTCTAGGACCTCCCACACAGGACCATCTAGGAATGCCTGAGGTCCCACCTCATATCTACTCAATCACAGTCTCTGGGGGTGGGCCCTAAGCAAACTGTATTTTAAACAAAATCTCCAGGTGATCCTAAACCACTGTAAAGTTTGAAAAGCACTAACATAATGCTCTTCAGCTTGGTTATGTACTAAAAATCAAATTGTGGAAGCTTAAAAAAAAAAAAAAAGAAATCAGAGGCCTGGGTACTAGCCCCAGAAATTGTGACTTAATTGGTCTGGGGTGCAGAAAGGGTATCATGATATTTAAAGGCTTCCCAGATGATTTTAATATGCAAAAATGTTTTGAGAACCACACAGCAAATTATAACATTACAGTATTCCTTCACCAACCTGAGATTCAAAAAGTTTTATTATATTTTTATACTATAGTGAATATTCTTATCTATCTAGTTTCTAGTAACAAGAGAGTCCTGATTTTCCTTTGGTGAAACTTCCACCCCCCTCATTTTTAGTTCATGTGGCTCATCGAGTTTACCTCAATCCTAACTCCATATCTCATCTGCAACACTAACTTAAGATATGTTAAGATATGATAAGAGTTAAGATATGATACAGACTTGCCCAGAGCATTCTATCCTTCAGGACACAATAATTGGGGTTCAGGGCATATTACCCAAGCTAGGCCAAAAGGATTTGATCCCAGGACTTTTCTTGAAGTTACTAACTTTGGTTGAAGCTATCAGAAATAGAGGACCCATCCTCCACCCGGCCCCAATCACGGGTGGCAATATTAATTAGATGAGTCTACAACTGCTTATCATTTAATTGCCACTCTTGTGTCAGTTACACGTACCAATAAATTCGTTCTTCTTTAAGTCAGTTTGAATTTTCAAATTATCATTCTCAGTCAAGAGTCCTAATGCATTACCAAAATATCAAAATCTGTAACCTTTTTTGGTATGTGTGCTTTGGTTCATACCTCTCAAACAAATTAGCAAATAAACATTTCTTTATATAAATTAAATACCTGCTACTTGACTAACCTTCCCCAAGACCACATACTCATGTCTAACAAGAATATATTTTTATGCCAATCTCTCATGTACACATAGGCCCAAATAAATATATGATACTTTCAGCAGCAGGAAACTTCAGAAAAAAGCCGGGTGATAACAAAGTCAAAACAAAGGAGGGTGCAAATAAACATACATACATACATACATACATACATACAAGGTCTGACAATTAAGTTTGCGAACTCATCCTATAATAGAAAAAGTGCTACATACCTCATTGCTGAATATCACTAGTCACTTTCGAAGTACTCCCCTTGGGAAGCTATGCACTGACACCAGTGCCTAGTCCACCCATCAAAGCAATTTTGAAACTCTTTTTCTGGAAGGGCCATCAGAGTTGTCATCATATTACCCTTGACGTCCTGAATGTCATCAAAATGTCTTCCTTTCAACATTTCCTTTATCTTCGAGTAAAGAAGGAAGTCATTGGGGGCTAGATCAGGTGAATAGGCAGGGTGTTCCAATACAGTTATTTGTTTACTGGCTAAAAACTCCCTCACAGACAGTGCCATGTGAGCTGGTGCATAGTCATGATGCAAGAGCCATGAATTGTTGGCATAAAGTTCAGGTCGTCTAACTTTTTCACGCAGCCTTTTCAGCACTTCCAAATAATAAACCTGGTTAACTGTTTGTCCAGTTGGTACAAATTCACAATATATAATCTAATCCCTCTGATATCAAAAAAGGTTAGCAACATCATTGCAACAAGTTCGCAAACTTAATTGTCAGACTGTGTATACATGTACTATACATGTATGAGAGAAACACATATATTTTAAGCTAGTAAGAACAGGTTTAAAACTTTAAGGATAGAGTTGGGACAAGAGACTTGAAGAAAGGTATGACACGTTACCAGAAGCTTAAGGGAAAATCTATGTCAACAGAACAATTATGTTCTAGAAATGTTTACTGAATAAACGAGACTGGTGATTCAGGAAAGTTTCACATATTAGAACAGGTACTTAACACCAATAAATTTTATTTGCTCTGATTTTAAAAATAATAATGTCATTTTTTAGTCTTACCCCAGTCTGTATGAAATTACAATTGATTTGCAAAATATAAAATGTAGTCTCAGAAGTTGTCTGATTATAATATAAGTTAGTCAGCTGGGAATGACTGGAATGACAATTCTATGGTAAATACTTCAGAAATGAATTAAATGACCACAACTCCAAGGAGCTTTTATAGGCTAATGGAGTCTGTTGCACATGAATAGCTGCTACAAGAGAAAGCAGATAGGAATTTTGAGAACCTTGACTTCTCTGACAGAAAGGTGGATAATTGAGCCAGAATTTGAACTGATTATGTAACGCAGTAACACTGCAAAGAATTAGTTGAGTTTTTATTCTGACTATGCCATTGTATTTTCAGTCTGAACTTAAGCAAATTATTTAATTTCTGAGTCTCAGCTTCCTTACAAGGAAAACAAAATTACTGGCCTGTTATATAATCTTTAAGTTCTCCTTCAAACCTAAAATTATCAGATTTTGCCATGTATAATGCACACTTTTTTGCCCAAATTTGTGAGGGAAAAATAAAGATGTACATTATACATGGATAGTACTAATTCCGTATCTATATAAATGTTTTAATTCTTTTATGTTTATGAATTAAAAGTGTAACTCTAGAAATCAATAACAATATCCATATGCAAAATAATACCCTGGAATATGATAATCAGTTTTGTTGAACTTACAACCAACTTGCAACAAAGAAGAGTTCTTGGCCTTTTATGATGTGTAAATATTGTAAATTTGTTACCAGTACATAAAATTTCTTGTACCATAATATGTTAAAAATACATGCTAAAATTCCTTTATAATACAAAAAACAAGTACCTAACTGTAAACAAATAAAAATTTTAATTAAAAAATAACAAAAGATGCTTTTTCCCTGAAAGTTTAGGCCAAAAACATGAGTGCACATTATGCACGGCAAAATATGGTATATGCCCCTGAATACCAGAAAAAAATTATATGAAAATTGAATTGATTTAAAGATTTAAGTTCAGTAATGACAATATGAACTACACATTCATATTCATATACGAAGATCCTATAGACTAACTTCCCATTTCACACAAATTTCCTACTAGTTATAATACAAATATTAAATGAACATAAACTATGAAGTTAACAAAATTTTCCAAATGATAGTGATTTTATCAAAACTTTATCAAATATAATTTTCTCCTTTGAACAAATATTACAGATGAAAATGAGAATTACTTTTATATGAAATTTTGAAAACATTTCTGCATAAAGTAATATATATCTACTCAAATGGAAAACTAAAATATTAGTGATCATACTACAGTAAAATTAATATTTGCAAAAAATCTATATCAAAACTTAAAAGCTAATTACTAATATCTTCAAAGTAAATTATAGATATATCTGCCCTATGTATGGATCCATTATTAAAATTAGATTATACAGGAGCAAAATTAATATTAAATAGCTAGCATCATGTTTACATAATAAATAAAAATATATTCAGAGCGTTACTTAAAATGTCTTGTAGCATTTTCCTACAAAATTCAAAATAGACTAGCAGCAAATAATAGTAATAGCTGAGATTGCTTTATCAATACTATTTAAGTACTACCACTAAGTTATCCTACAAGGGGCAAAGACCATGCCTTATTCTTCTATCTAGTCTAAAAACTCACCACTTATAAAAGGTACTTAACAGTTATTTGATGAATTAGAGTCATTATCTTGGCAACAGGCTCAAAGCATATTTAGAAATTTACCATAAGACCAAGGGATTCTCCCACTATTAGGTTTATTGTCAGGTGGATTAAAATCTACCTTGAATTTTTAAAAATCGCATATAATAAGAACTGTAACAAAACTAATGCCTTGCTACACAAAAACAAAGTAACCATCCATTTGAAATAGTGCCTGTTCTTTTCTAAGAAAGACGTTATCTTGTATAAGCTGCTTCTCAAAGTACAGAATTCAAGTAAACTTTTACAGGTCTAAGAACTACCTGGCCTATCTTTTCTGCAGGAAAACAAACAAGAAAAGGAAGAATATCTATTTCTAATACAAATATCCTCATGGAAATGGCAAATATAGTTCAATTACAATCATAGCACCTACATCCTTAAAACCTAGGCTTTGCTAAGAAAATTAACTAAGTCCTAATTACAAGTTCCATACTCATCTAAAAATTTTGATAAATTGGGCTTGAACAAAACAAGCAACTTATAAAGAATGGCTTTATAAAAAAATTAAGTTTTTACTAATAAATGAATTCAACAAAGTTGCAGAACACAAAAGCAACACATAAAAATCAGTTGCAGTTCTACATTAACAGCGAACAATCCTAACAGGAAATTAAGAGAACAATTCCATTTACAATAGCATAAAAAATAATACTTAGGAATGAACTTAACCAAGGAGGTAAAAGACTTGTACACTGAAAACTATAAACGTTGATGAAAAAAATTAAATTACACAAATAAATGGAAAGACATCACATGTTCGTGGATTGAAGACTTAAGATGTAAATACTACCCAAAGTTGCCTATAGATTCAAAGCACTTTCCATAAAAATCCCAATGGCACTTTTTGCATAGATAGGAAAATCGATCCTAAAATTCCAATAGAATCTTGAACCCTGGATAGCTAAAACAACCTTGAAAAATAATAAAGTTAGAGGACTCACACTTCCTCATTTCAAAATTTATTATAAAGCCAGTTACCAAAACAGTGTGGCACAGCAGGTCCTCAAATAACATTATTTCATTCAACATTGATGAGAGAATCAAAAATCAATTCCTGGCCAGGGCCACTTACTATCTGTGCAGTTTTTGCACGTTCTCCCCATGTCTGTGTAGATTTTCTCAAGGTACTCTGGTTTTCCTACTGTGCAGGTTAGGTGAACTGGTGTCTAAACTGCCCCAGTCTGAGTGAATGTGGGGGTGTGGGGGTGTGAGAGTGCTTGCCCTGTGATGGAAGGGTGTTCATTCTGTCCAGGGTGGGTTCACACCTTGCGCCCAATTGCCAAGATACGCTCCAGCCACTCGTGACCCTGAACTAGAATAAGCAGGTTAGAAAATAATTCTCTTGTTTTTATTAATCTTTCTTAAATGTATGTGTAGCTCACATATATTTCAGTGCTTAATATTAGAAGTGTTTCGGGTCTTTATTTAGAAGTTTGGTGATGTTTTTGTAACCAGATGCCCTATATTTACTGTTGACTCTTGAACAACTCAGGGATTATGGGCACCGACACGCCCTGCGCAGTTGAAAATCCGTGTATAACATTTGACTCCCAAAAATCTTAACTAATAATCATTGGAAGCCTTACTGATTGAACATAGCTGATTAACATATATTTTGTATATTGTATGTATTATATACTGTATTCTTACAATAACGTAAGGTACAGAAAATGTTAAGAAAATCATAACGGACAAAAGCCTCTGCCCAAATAAAATATTCATGTTAAAAAAAAATCATAAGGAAAATACATTTACAGCACTGTACCATATTTATTGATACCATAAATTTGTCTCTTTATGAGGCTGTCTGTCAGTACCTAAACATCAATATTCTTATATGATACAAAACACTGTAGATGTTATACATATTTCTAACACTAAACAAAGATAATGTGAAAAAGAACTGTATATTTATTCACAGATTAATGACTTATGCATGGATAACGAAGAAGCAGCAATATGATTGCTTAATGGTAGCTTACTGTAATCAATACGACTGCTTCATGGTATTACGGAAATCTCCAAAAAATTATTCCAACATATTTAATGAAAACAATCCATGTATAAGTGGACTCACGAGTTCAAAACTGTGTTGTTCAAGGGTCAACTGTGTATCAATAGCCTATGGTCAAGTTGGTACTGTCATACGTCGTTTAGTTTAAGGTTGCAGTTTCCAAGAACCTATCAACAATGTTAAGTGAGGACTTACTGTACTGGGATAAAGACAGAAGTATAGACTAATGGATTAGAATAGAGACCAGAAATAAATCCTCGAGTTTATGCTCAAATGATTTCCAATAAGGATCCCAAGATCATTCAATGGGCAGAGGACAGTCTTCAACAGCTGGTTCTGGGAAATCAGCTGGGAAAACTGGATAACTACATGTAAAAGTTGAACCCTCTCCTTATACCATATATAAAAATTAACTCAAAATGGATCAAAACTCCAAATGTAAAACTCTTAAAAAACTACGGGGAAAGCTACATGACACTGGATTTGGCAATGCTTTCTTAGATACGCCACCAAAAGCGAACAACAAAATTAAAAATAGATAAACTGACTACACCAAAATTTAAAAGTGTATCAAAGGACAAAATCGACAGAGTGAAAGGCAACCCACAAAATGAGAGAAAGGATTTGCAAATCAAATATAAGATGAGGGATTAATATCCAGAATACTCATATATAAAGTACTCCTACAACTCAATGAAAAAAAAAATACAACTAGAAAGTAGGTAAAGGACTTGAATTGACATTTCCCCCAAGAAGACACTACAAATGGTCAACAGCATAAGAAAAAAAATGGTAAATATCAGTAATCACTAGGGAATCAATATCAAAACCACAATGAGATACCACCACCTCATAGCCATTTGGATGGCTACTATTAAAAAAAGAACAACAACAAAAAAAAAAACCCCAAAAAGTAAGTGTTGGCAAGGATATGGAGAAACTGGAACTCTTGTGTGCTTTTGGTAGGAATGTAAACTGGTGAGTCCACTATGGAAAACAGTATGGCAGTTACTAAAAAAATCAAAAATAGAATTACATACAATACAGCAATTTCACTTCTGGTTAGATTCACAACAGAATTGAAAGTAGGATCTCAAAAAAATATCGGCATGTCTGTGTTCATGTTTTCATAACAGTGTTATTCACAACAGCCAAAAGATGGAAGCAACCCAAATGTCCATCCATGGATGAATGGATAAACAAAATATGGTATATACATAAAACGGAATATTAGTCAGCCTTAAAAAGGAAAAGAAATTCTCGGGCCGGCCGAGTGGCGCATTGATTAAGAGTTGGCTTGGGACACCAGCTCTGAGCAGCAGGGCCCCGGTTCCGATCGCACATGAGGGCCAGTGACACTGCCCTCTACAGCTAAGATG
>NW_017731577.1:2363204-2364478 GCF_001890085.2 Hipposideros armiger
AATTGATTGTTTGGTTCCTTAGGAGAAACTCGAAAAACACGACACCTTTAAAATCCCACCACGCTGAGAGCATAACCGTCCTCTGATGAATGTCTGCTTTCGATGTCGTTTGGGGCAAATCATCATGTCAGGACCAAGACCGTTTGCGTACTACATTGTTGTAAACAATCCACTTCTCATCACCAGTTATCAGTCGCGTCAAAAAAGAATAGTTTTCCTCACTATTAATGAGCATATTGCGATGTTTATACGCACCATCAAATGAACTTATTTGAGTTCATGTGGAGCCTAAATATCGAGCTTGTTTACGTGTGCCAGTGGTCATGAATGCTTGAATGATGGATGTTCAATGGTTTCTGCAATCTCTCGTGTCATGTAACGTGGGTTTGACTCGATCAATGCCTTTATTTTGTCGACATCAACCATGCTGGGCCTTCCTGACAGAGGAGCGTCGCTGAGACCAAAATCACCAGCACGGAGTTTCGTGAACCATTTTTGGCACTGACATTCTTGTAGAACATTGTCACCGTAAACTTTATGCAACTTTTCACAAGCTTGATGAGCATCCCTTTAATGGAAGTAAAACAGTAAAATATGGCAAAAATACACAGTTTGGTCTTCCATCTTCAAATTGTTGTAAAATCTCCAAAACTCAACCAAATCGCTCAAGTTTTTCTTAGAATGAAGCTAGAACTGTCAGCTGTCAAATGACATAGCAATCACATAGATGCGAATAACTCTAGTACTTCCAAAAATGAACTAGTGCCATCTGTCGCAAACATGCGTCATGACTTTTCCGACAACCCAATAGTATTACTTAATAAACAATATTTGTTTTGTATATACAAGAAAGTAATAAAATCTTAAAGATTTCTGACTTTCATGATCACAGATTGGTCCTTCTACCTAGTCTCAGTAAGTAAGGTTTCACTAAACTAACATCAAGGCAAATGTTACTTTAAAATCCCATAATCAAGAAAGCCAAGTATTTAAAAATCTCAAGGCTTCAGAGAATTTCCTCAAATACTCACTAATATTTACTAATTGCTCCCCTCCCATTGGAAACTCTTAAAAAATTAAGAGCATTATAACAGTAACAGCAATTTTTTGAAATTGAAAAATAATCCCTAATCTTACCATCCCAATATAACATTTCATTTTTACATACTACCTTTGAGTTTTCACATAAGCAAATTATTGCTTGATCATATAGCTACAGTTCAACTATCAAGCTGAGTTTTTTTCCTCTTAGCCCTGAGTAAGCCATTTTGCAT
>NW_017731577.1:2366858-2370711 GCF_001890085.2 Hipposideros armiger
GTATTCTTTTGGGATATACTTCTACTAGTCATGTAATCAGGCAAACTATTTAAGATCTTTGCACTTTTCTCATTTATTAAAATGGTATTATAATATCACCTATCCCCTAGGATTGTTCTGAGTTGGATTTATTAATATACATAAGGTGTTTAGAACAGCATCTTCAGCTCATTGTAAGTGCTAAATCAGTATTAGTTACCATCATCACTTTATTGTATTTTCTTTCCAATTAACAGAATTGTAATATATCTGTTACTATTATTTTTTAGTATTGGCTAAAAAAAAAATCTTAAATTTTTAATATAAAACAGTCTCTTCAAAGAAGTTAAAAGGAAACCCCAAACAAAGGTGAACAAATGAGTAGTAATTAACTGAAACTGTTTAGTTGAGAAGGATTCTGAGGTCTCATCTAGGTTCACAGGAGGAAAGAGTTCCAAGACTGATTAGTACCGTCTGTCACAAACAAGGTAGTGGGGGTATTAGTGGCAATAAATATTTGCTATGCCACTTCCATATACCTCTTTGATACACTTCAAGGAACACTATATACCATAATAAATACTACTTAAAAGCAAAAAAGTCTACATTTGAATTTTAAAATCCAAAACTATGTTTCTAGAAGCATAAAGCCAACAGATTGATAATAGGCATGATCATTTGCCTAAGCAGTATTTTAATACTTTCTTTAGTTAACATCCAAGTTGTCAGAAGCTCTGCAGTAGTTGGGTAAGTGTGAAAAGTCGTAACAGAAAAAAATTATAATTATAAAATCTAACACTTACACAGCATTTACATACATATGCCAGGCTTTAACTTTTTACATATATTAACAACTTCAATCCTTACAACAATCCTAAAGGTAGGTACTGTTATTCCCATCTTTTAGATGAGGAAATTGAGACACAAAATGTTAAGTACTGTGCCCAAATTTACACAGCTCACAAAGCTATAGCAACCTGGCTTCACAGTGTATACAGTGACTGAAATTCTAATATAGAATTTCACATGGCTTCTGATTCCACACTTTCCACTATCACTGAAAGAGAAAAAAAAAAAGCCCCAGGTGTCCAGTTTCCATCATGTGACTACAGAGCAAAAGGAAGTAAGAATTTCCTATGAACTTCTACCAGAAGACAGTACCAAATGCCAGCAGTTCAACTGAAAGCTTAAATTTGGTGTATTAAAGACAGTTTAGGAACATCAATGTAAATCTATGAAAGAGTGGGTTTTACAAAGGCATTAGGACTGCTACACCAGTAAAAATGGTATTAGCCTCGGGCCAGCAGAGTGGCTCAGTTGGTTAAGAGTTGGCTTGGGAGTGTAAGCTCTGAGCAGCAGGGCTGCCGGTTTGGATCCCACATGAGGGTCAGTGATGCTGCGCCCTCTACAGCTAAGACAGTGAGCAACAGCTTGACCTGGAGCTGGGCTGCCATGAGTCACCAATGATGGCATAGGCTGCAGTGGTACTGCAGTGGGCTGTCATGAGCTACCGTGAGTGGCTGGCAGCCAGCGTTGAGCGGCCAGCAGCCACGTGAGCTGCCATGAGCAACCGTCCAATGGCCGGCTACTGACTGCCGTACCCGGGAAGAGAGCAATGATCACAATACCAACATGGGCCAGTGAAGCAGAGTCCTCCACAACTAGACTGAAGAACCAAAGGACAGCAACTTGTCTGTTCCCCTTCCCCGATTCCCCAAAGCTGTTCCCCTCCCCCAATTCCCCNAGGCAAGATCCCCACCAAGAGGCAAGTTTTAAAGAAATACCTGATGAGAAAATTCCTGAACACCTTTGAATTTTTAAAAATTTTCTGAAGGCCTCTGCAATATTTAATGACTACAGAAGAGTTCAAATAAAACAGGTCATGATAAATTTCTGTAAGTTGAATTACTAGTTAAGCATTAAGTTAATGCAACTCGTCTTTACCTATAATCCCATTACCCTCAGCCTCCTCCATGCTATGCTTCATCCTTTCAAGCACCCAGTTCAAATGTGAAATACTGCATCATTTCCCAAGCATACCACAGGAAACTAACTGCATTTTTTTGAAAAGCTTATCTCTTCTTCCATGTATATAATTTCACTTATTTTCTCCTAAGGTTACTGTCTGCCAGCCTGTAAATTACTAGGACAGCAGGGACTGTTTGAATTATTTTTCTTCCTGTAGACTAGATCAAACAGAAACATATATTCCAATGCCTTTTATATTTAAAGTAGATATTCTGTATTATAACCTTAATATAGGCAAAGTAAATATGTCTGAATGAGCCAAAGCAACAGAGGACTGTGGACTCTTATCTGGACTCAATCAGTATTTACTGAAGCTGTGATTAATCAGTTCAAATTGTGGGCTGCATATTAAGCTGACCTAATAATGGCTCAAAATATGACATCTAACTAACCCCCAAATTGGCAGAAGTCCTTTCTCATTAATAAATCAAAGATCCCGTTTTACCATAAATATACAGAACTCATTTTTTTTTAAAAGAAAAGCTAAAAAAGAACACCATCTCAAATTTACATCCCTAACCTCAACTTGGAGCTCCAGAATCATTTATCCAACTGCTTACTTGATGTTTTTTAAAAATATTTCACTGTACATATTTGGAAACAATAAAACCATATTCCTTTTTTAAATCATTCATAATTCAGCTATCTTATTAATTCAAACATGCCTTTCCCTCAATTAGCTTTTCTTTTTGTATTTTGTGGTTTACAGTAATTAACAAAATCTAATGAACATTAAATATATCATTAGAGAATTACGACATAATCTAAAGTACATTTAATAGCAAAATAAGTTAAACAGCAAGTGCTACTAGTCATACTAACCATATTCTATTACTATAGAGAGGTCCTGTCATCTCCCTTTGCTTCCTTTCTCAGCTTTCACTCTGCTTCTCTTTTTCAAAATTGTGAGTCGGTTCAATATATCACTTATTTGAAGCCAAGTGTCATAGAATTTAATTGCCAAGTACTGATTTTGGTTTCTAACAGTACATATTTTTTATGCAATGTATGCTTATATTAGTATCATTTATATACTATGTATTCTAAATAAGTAGTAGATCTAAATGAAAGTACAGAAAAGGGCTTTTGAATACTTTTTAGGTTCACAACAAACTTGAAGGGAAGGTTCAGAAATGTCCCATATATACATTGCCCCCACATGCATCACCTCCTCTATTATCACCAACCCCCACCAAAGTAGTACATTTGTTACATCTGATGAACTCACAATGACACATCATTATCACCTAAAGTCCATAGTTCACATTAGGGTTCACTCTTGGAGTTGTATTATACATTCTAAGGGTTTAATGAATTTATGACAGGTATACACCACTGAAGCTTTTTTTTTTTATACAGATATTTTCACTACCCTAAAAATCCTGTTACATCTATTCATCTCTCTCTTCCCCCCAACCCTTGGCAACCACTGATCTTTTTAATGTCTCCATAGTTTTGCCTCTTCCAGAATGTCACGTAGTTGATTTAACGCAAACATGTTTGTGACATTGTATCAAATGGCAAAGTTAGCTTTGACATAACTTCAGTGTTCTTGATCAAAGACTTATTCTTAAAAATAATTATTCTTCTTAAAAAGATCAATTATGAAAAGCTTTCCTGTTGAAATACAAATTCTATAGTAAGCTAAATAATGATTATTTCATTATAGTTATCAGAAATCAACAAATAGAAAGAAGTCTGTATTCATTTTCTTCCTGAGTCTATTCAATTGTACAAATTTTCATTATTTTTTATAAGTGGTGTAACAAAGACCTTACTATTTTCTTTTTATTTTATGTTCTTTACTCAGTAAGTAGAAATACTAACTTATCATTAGTATTCTTTT
>NW_017731577.1:2372361-2378023 GCF_001890085.2 Hipposideros armiger
AGCAACTTTTTTCTTAAACCTTTTGGACAGCAACTCTTAAAACGAATATTTTCCTCCCTGCTTCAGTTAGGAACCTCATATGGCTAGCTCCTCTCTAACAACCTTATAAAATATTTTTTGTATATGAATCGAATTCCAGCTTTTCCTTTGGCCTAATTTATGCAACTATTCATTTTTAATCCTGTTATATAAATATTTCCCAACCACTGGGAACAAGATTTAGGAATATGAATATATATATATATATGCCTCAAAACCACAAAAAAAATTTACACAAAAGAACAAACATAAACCTATTAATCAGGATCTTTCAACACATTCTAGACAGTATACTCATGTAAAGGCAGAGACTATATCTGATGGTTAAAATTAGGGTTTTAATAGATTTCTATGCCAAAATATTATTTGAAACAGGTTTAAAATAAGTGATACTGGTCCATTCCATTTTTATCAGTGTTTACTTTGCGATTCTTAAAATATGATTCAGAATCCCTGGAGACCCAAGACACTTACAGGAGGTCTGTGCAGTTAAAACTCTTTTCATAAGCTATTATTTACCCTTTCTACTCTCATTCTCTCATGAGTATAGTGTAGTTTGATAAGCTACGTGGAGTGTGCACTTGATATTTTTGTATTCTAAAATATTTGTTTTAATTTCTAACATGGTAAATTTGATAAACATAACTCACATAAACAAAAGCTCTTTGGGTAATCTATAACCTTTAAGAATTGTAAAGGGGTCTTGAGACCAAAATGTTTGAGAACTTCTGGTTTAAAATACGAATGAACTTGTTATTTTCAAATCAAGCTCATTTGTGAGTTTTTAAGAGTAGAAAGAGAATTTTAAGATAGTAATTTTATAAGAATGATCAAGCAAATGCAAGACATTCTTATAAAAAAACATTTAACACATTAAAAAATAAAGTTTAAAGAGTACAAAGATGTGTTAGCAGAATTAAAAGAATCATAATAAGCAAGAACTCTGAGTGAAGCACTGCTTTAAAAAAAATTAAGGGTAAGTCTTGGTCTTCTGTAGCAGACGCATCCAAAACCTCTTTGTAGTCCTTTCTTTAGCAGAGTCAACAATCAGAATGGTAGATAGAAAGGAAATGTTTTCCTTTAGCAAAAACAAAATCCTAATTCTTTAGTTAAGTTTCTAAGTTAACCAAATATCTGCTCAAAGAAAAAAACAGGCAGTTTTAAAATATATTTCCTTAGTGCACTTCATACTCTTTATTTTTCAAAAGAAAGAAATCATTTAGAAAAAGAAATGTACCTGAAAATGGCAGGGTTGCAGACATGCTTTGGATCCAACGCTTCTCCCTGTATAAATTCATAGCACAGTCCATTATTGAAGGTACAGTAGAGTTGTGGTGCACAGCCATGAGCCTGTAACACTCGGAAACTCTTCACTTCCTCATCTCGATCGACTAACAACTCAGTCTTATTGCCATAAATTCGCACCAGGACTACATCCTCCATTGTATTACCCACATAACAGCCAATAAGTTTATTTGTGATTCCATCTGTGAAAAGCTGCCCAAAAAAAAGAAAAAATGGGGAGGAAAGCAATTATATACTTTTAAGAAACTGAATATGAGATAATTTATAATTAAATACTAATTAAAATACCTACTTTTTAACATAAAAGGACTTTTGAATACAATTTTGTCTAATATGTCTATAATTTTAATTCCAGATTTAAACAAAAAAAGGAATTCAATTTACATTCTCACCCTTAATTCCTATAACATTGTCTCTTTTGATCCAAAAGTGTTAATTATTCAATCTCCAGTATTTCCACACAATTTGATACCTACTGTATCTCAGTCTGCCTTGTGCTGCAATCATTGCAAATATATATATGTATGCGTGTGCGTGCGTGCGTGTGTGTGTGTGCGTGTGTGTGTGTGTGTGTGTGTGTGTGTGGCAAGTCTGAAGACAGGGACACTGTCCTCTTCCTTGCATGGTATATGACATAAAAAAGGTTTGTAATAATGTTCACAAGTTTATATATACAAATATAATCTACCATAATTTACATTATGATAAATTTCCAACTTATAAAATCTGAATTTTAAATGTTACTTAACACACATTAGATAAGTAATCAGGTTATAGCAATTTAAACTTGAATGCTAAGCTAAAAAAAGAAACGCAACCTTAATTAGAAGTAGACAGGTAGGTGGAGATTTCTATATTTTCTAGAAGAGACTTTTGGGACTTTTTAAGAGTTAATACTCTTAAAGTACTCAAGTATTTCAAGACCTTTTTTTAGATCTGAGCACAAATGGCACATTAAGTAAACAGATACTACTATTAATAGTTCTCTAATTCTATAAAAATCCTATCTTTCATTTTTCTGTATACTAATTTGAGAGGGAAACTAACTCTTCTATTTACCCAGTTATATTTCAGAGCTTTTGGAGGCTCTACTGTAGAATAAAGGGACAAGAGGTAAAAGTGAATATAAGAGTTAAGGACATTTTTTTCTAAGACAAGTGGAAAGAACAGGGAAAAAAAGGTCAGAGGATAACTTAAATGTATATACTATAACTAATGCCTGAGAAAGAGGGCAAACATTTCAATTTCAATAAAACTGTTGTAATGATATCTGAAAAGGCTTTAGATCTTCAGATGAAATTTTGAAAGAAAGTGTTTACTCAAGTTAATATACATCTGACAAGTTTTTATATAATGGATTTTTATTATATACAAGGTTGGATTGATTACCCTTATTCATGTATGAAGAGACTTATTTTTGAATATCCAAATTTTTTAGGTATGTAGAGACATAAAATATCACTCTCCACTTAGATTTCAAAAAGGCTATATGCAGGAAGACATTGACAAGAAGCATATGCACTGAAACTAAATGCCAATCTTCATTTTATTAAAACTTGTGTTGAAAAGCATAATGTTTCTTATTACAATGCTGTATCAATTCACACGTTATTCTGTTAACTTCTTCAGATATCATGTAGCGATAAAATGTTTCAATTACTGTAATAAAGAAATAGTATGAAATACTTATAAATGACACTCCATAGTCTTCAAATGCTAGGACTCCAATCTGTTTTCGGTATCCTCATAGCAAAGAGTAGATACTTAACACTTAAACACTAGAACCCATATAGTTACCAAAATTAATGCGTTCTTGATCTAGTTTTTAACAAATGCATTCTCTTTCTTGCCTATAATAAATTTATTTAATTGTGCATACTGTATTGTGCATTTATGTGTACATACAGAAACATATATGTAAGACATATGCACTTAAAGGCCTAGGGATAGGTAATAAGATTACTGAATACAGATTACTGAACACTATTATAGGTATTTATAAGTACGACAGAATCTCAACTCCAATGATATTAACCCTAACATTCTCTATTGTACAATAGGCACACACATGCAATTAAATGAGTCACAATAAATTCCTAGGGTAAAAATATAAATAATATGAATAATATAACTTCATATTTATATAAACAATTCATGTATAAATAAGTATAAAACATCTGCAAAGATATTCAATAAAAATCTGAGGTAGTTTAATTCTTGTTTCTTGTTTTTCAAAGTAGTTTAATTTTTTTTTTCTTTGGCTTATGTACATTTTCTCACTTTTTTCCTGCAAGAAAACTAGTTCACAAGTGAAAAAATAAAATTAGATATGATAAGGAGCCCAACAGCTAGGAACCAACCTGGCACACACAGCAAGGCCTTGAGGTTCTGTTGAACATAAACAATTTCACAGAACACCAACATCAGATCAGGCCTCTCTGGGGCCATAAAGGATCAAGATAAAATACAAAATCACTGTAACCATGTCTGAACGTAGACAAAATTATGAAATTTTCCTAAACCACAAAAATGACCAAACATCCCTCTATTCTGCCTAATTTGAGTGACTGCTATTCCTTTTCGAGTCACAGCTTTGGCCCCGCTTCATTTCTCTAATCCTCTAGGTAAGATTAAGATACCCACACAGCCATAAACGTGCCCCACTTTCTTCCTAACAGCACCCAATCCAAAGGAAAGCTTGCTTCCCTGAACCCTCTCCCAAATCATCAAACCCAAATCCTATATAAGTCCTTTCTAAGAGCCACTTACTGAGATCACCACCATTCCCCACAGTATAAATTCTCCCTAACTACATTGAGTAATAATTCAAAGTTGCTCAGCTATAGGTGTGTTCTTGATGGTCTCTCATGGAAAACACTGACTTTAAAGATGTATGGATAATGCTCTTTGCTCCTGGATAGTTCCCAACTCATACACAAACTTGCAAGTGATTCAATGAGTTGAACATGCCCAAATATACAATTAAAATATACTAAACCATATACTAAGTATACTACACTAGATATATACTATTAGGTTGGTGCAAACATAATTCTGGTTTTTGCATTGTTGATATTTGCCTTTGATACTCAAATACATTCTTAAATAAATGTGGTAATGTTATACATTATTTTAATGCGCATTTCTCGCTTTATGGGTTTTTTTTTTTAAAGATTTTATTGGGGAACTGGGGGAGGGGAACAGTGTTGGGGAATTGAGAAAGGGGAACAGACAAGTTGCTGTTCTTTTGTTCTTCAGTCTAGCTGTGGAGGACGTTGCTTCACTGGCCCATGTTGGTATTATCATTGCGCTCTTCCCGGGTGAGGCAGGTGCTCGCCGGCCATTGGATGGCCACTCACAGCAGCTCATGAAAGCTCACGCCAGCTGCCGACCAGCCCCACTGCAGCCTATGCCGTCGTCGGCAACTCATGGCAGCCCAGCTCCACAGCGAGCTGTTGTTCACCATCTTAGCTGTAGAGGGCTGGCCCTCATGTGGGATCCAAACTGGGGCCCTGCTGCTCAGAGCTGGCGTCCCAAGCCAACTCCTAACCAACACTCCACATGGCAGCTGGCCCCTCGCTTTATGTTTTTTGCTAATGGCTTGTTACTTGCTGTTTATTTTATATGTATTTTAGACTATGGAAATGACGTTAGACAAAAAGCAAATTCTAGCGATTTTCAAATTCTAGCGATTTTCTTATTCGAGTTCAAAATGGGTCATAAAGCAGCGGAGACAAACTTGCTTCAACAACGCATTTTGCTCAGGAACTGCTAACGAACATACAGTGCAGTGGTGGCTCAAGAAGTTTTGCAAAGGAGATGAGAGCCTTGAAGATGAGCACAGTAACGGGCCATCAGAAGTTGACAATGACAAATTGAGAGCAATCATCGAAGCTGATCCTCTTACAACTACATGAGACGTTGCTGAAGAACTCAATGTCGACCATTCTACGGTTGTTCGGGACTTGAAGCAAATCGGAAAGGTGAAAAAGCTCGATAAGTGGGTGCCTCATAAACTGACCACAAATGAAAAAAATCATCTTTTTGAAGATTCGTCTTCTCTTATCCTACGCAACAACAACAAACCATTTCTCTATCGGATTGTGACATGCAACGAAAAGTGGATTTTATATGACAACCGGTGATGCCAGCTCAGTGATTGGACCTAGAAAAGCTCCAAAGCACTTTCCAAAACCAAACTTGCACCAAAAACTTTTATGGTCACTGTTTGGTGGTCTGCTGGCAGTTTGATTCACTATAGCTATCTGAATCCCGGTGAAACCATTACATCTGAGAAGTATGCTCAGCAAATCGATGA
>NW_017731577.1:2379323-2381524 GCF_001890085.2 Hipposideros armiger
AAAAAAAAAAAAAAAAAAAAAAAAAAAGATGTGTTTGAACCTAGTTATAATGATTTAAAATTCATGGCCCAAAAACACAATTACTTTTGCACCAACCTAGCAGAAATATAAAATTACACATCAGCGCAGGGGGTACAAAACTAATATAAATTTCATAAAGCTCCTTTTCACATGGTTTATCTTGCACTGTTCATCAAGTATTTAGGACAGTACCATTTCAGAGGATGAGCTACAAAGCAAGACTGTTTGAGCCTGAATTCTAGCTGAGTTATCCACAAGCTGAGTAACCTTAGTCAAGTCACTTAACCTCTGTGTGCTTCATTTTCCTCATGCATAATATCAGCATATTAAAATCTACTTTAGAGGATCAATGAGTTAATATACATAAAAGCACTTAGAAGAGTGCCTGGCACACACTAAGCTCTTAACGAGTATGTGGGTAACTACATTCAGAGGGTGCCAAAAAAATGTATACACATTTTAAGAAAGGAAAAAACTGTATTAAAATTCCGCTGATGGTAACCACTTGAACTCTTTCCTCTTCATCCCCCACATAAAGTTATCTTCCTAGGTAACTCATTCTTCTCCTGTGCACATCCCTATTTCAAACACCCAAATCTTGTCAATCTCCTATCAGCAGTATTTTAATAACCTCACTGGTCTATCTTACACCAGTTCAACTACCTTCCTGCCTTCTAAAAATATTCACTCTACACTGACACCTAAATAAGATATCTAAACAATAATTATGAACATGATAATAGGCAATCTTAAAATGGTCCCACACTGCTCAGAAAATAAAATTCAAGGTCCTCAGGGCATGCAAGTTCCTTGATGCCTCTTCATGTTATCTAGTAATTTATCTAACAAATTCACCCTTCTATTCCTTCACCTCACTAAGTTCCAACTTTCTTTAAAATTCCAATATTGGAGTTATCTCCTCTAGGAGATAGTCCCTAAACACAGGTAAGGCATAAAAACTTCACTGCTTGCTATTATAGTGCCCTACACATAGCACTTACTAAAGTGCACTGTAATTGCTTAATTATATTTGTCACTCCTTATTATACTGTGAATTCTTCTTAGACTTGGAACATACTGAAAGAAGGGAAAACAAGTAAAGGAGATAAAACAGGAATATAAAACAGATGGGTTGAACAGAAGATAACAGTTAAGATAGTAGAGAGAAAATCTCAACTACCTCAGTAGTTACATTAAATGTAAAAAAAACTAAATAATCCCATTAAAAGGCTAAGTATGAAAAAAACTATATGCGGCTTTCACAAGAGACACACAAAAGAAAGCTGATATAGTTATATCATATCAAACAAAACTGAGCTTAAGGACATATTCCTGAATATAAATAGGAACATTTTATAATGATAAAAGGACTGATCCACAAGAGATAACTGTTTTAAATGTATATGCATTCAATAACACAACTTCAAAATATATATAGCAAAAACTGACATACTAAATTCATTCCACAGTAATTATTCAAAACTTGAGCACATCTTTAAGGAGCAGACTTTTTAGAAATGGGAAAGAATCATTAAGTATACAAAAGTTCTGAACAGAATTTAAAATCCTACATAAATTCCACACGACACTATACCCAAGAACCAAACATGCATCCTTTTCAAGTCTACATGAAACATTACCAAAATTAACTATATGGGCTTGTTTATAAAGCAAGCCTCAATAAATATCTGAATGATTAAAATCATTCAGATATTTTCTCCAACTACAAGGTATATGAGCTAGACATCAGCAACACACCACACATACACATATCAAATAAAAATAGTTAAGATGGTAAATTTTATGTCATTTGTTTTTTGCCACAATAAAGAACTAAACAAAAATTCTCCCACTCATTTGAAATGAAGCAATGAACATCAAAATCCATACGATGAAGAAAATAGCTACAATGGTAATTAGAAAACATTCTGAACTGAATGATAATAAAGACATATCAAAATCTGTAGTTGTTGGGCTGGCCGAGTGGTGCGTTGGTTAAGAGCTGGCTTGGGACGCCAGTTCGGATCCAACATGAGGGCCAGTGACGATGCGCCCTCTACAGCTAAGATGGTGAACAACAGCTCGACCTGGAGCTGGGCTGCCATGAGTCAACAGCGATGGCGTAGGCTGCAGCGGGACTGCAGTGGGCTGCCATAAGCTACCATGAGTGGCCGGCAGCT
>NW_017731577.1:2383804-2385490 GCF_001890085.2 Hipposideros armiger
GAGTGTCAAACTGGCAACTTGCTGTTAAGAGCACACACTCTCACCAGCTCAGTGGCAGCTCAACTCAGGCACAGCTCAGTGACCCATGTGGGAATTGAACCAGCAACCCTGTGCTCAGAGCTCGCACTTTTAACCAACTGAGCCACTCGGCCGGCCCCACAAACCATTTTTAAATTATACTTTTACATTAATATCAAATTCCTAGGGGGAAAAAAATCAAATGAAACAAAAAAATCTCTACATTGAAAACTTCAAAAGTTTGAGAGAAATTAAAGAAATAAATGGGGTATACCATGTTTATGGATATTAAGACTCAATATTGTTAATTTACTTCTCAAAGATCTATAAATTCCACAAAATATCAATCAAAATCCCATCCAGTTTATTTTGTGGAAATTCAAAAGCTGAGTCTACAATTTATATGGCAATTTAAAAAGTCAAGACAATCTTAAAGAAGAACAAAGCTAGAGTCCTATACCAAGGACTATAGTAACCATATCAGGTACCGAGACCTATAGCAAACTTGACAGTAATCAAGACAATGTGGTAATGATGCAATAGACAAAAAAGACCAAGGGAACAGAATTCATAATCAAACCCACAAACAATGAAACCTGATTTATCACTAAGGTGACAGACACTGTAATGGGGAAAGATGGTCTTTTCAATAAATGAATAACTGACAGCCATATGTAAAAAAATGAATCGTGATCCCCTCCACCTCACACTATAAACGATTCCAAGTTAAAATGTAAAATATCAAAACAATAAAGCTTCTAGAGAACACTGAGGAATATCTTCACGACTTCAGCATAGAAAGAGATTTCAAGACACAAAACATGCTGCCCATAAGGAAAATAATTGAAAAACTGGTCACCCAAGAGCTCTGATGGAGGTAACCAGTGATATTTTGAAAGAAATCTTTTTTTCCTGAACAGTAGTTCTCAATAGTGGGCTTAAAATATTCAGTAATCATGTTATAAACATATGTGCTGTCATCCAGGTTTTGTGTTTCCATTTATAGAGCACAGGCAGAGTAGATTTAGCAAAATTCTTAAGGGCCCTAGGATTTTCGAAATGGTAAAATCAGCACTGGCTTCAATTTAACATCATCAGCTGCATTAGCCTCTAACAAGAGAGTGAACCTAACTTTTGAAGCTTTGAAGCCAGGCCTTGACTTCTACTATCTAGCTATGAAAGTCCTAGATTGTATCTGCTTCCAATAGAAGCCTGTTTCATCTACAATGAAAATCTGTTATTTAGTGTAGCCACCTTCATTATCTTAGCTAGATCTCCTGGATAATTTACCGCAGCCTCTGTATCAGCATCTGCTGCTTCAACTTACTTTTATGTTATAGAGATAGCTTCTTACCTTAAACCTCATGCACCAACCTCTCCTAACCTCCAACTTTTCTTCTGTAGCTTCCTCAACTCTCTCAGCCTTCAAAGAATTGAAGACAATTAGGGCCTTTCTCTGGATTAGGCTTTGGCTTTAAGGGAATGTTATGGCTAGCTTGATCTCTCCAGACCACTAGAATTTGCTCCATATCAGCAATAAGGCCGTTTGCTTTCCTAACATTCGTGTGTTCACTGAAGTAGTACTTTTAATTTACTTCAAGAATTTTTGGGCCGGCCAAGTGGCGCGTTGGTTAGGAGTTGGCTTGGGACGCCAGCTCTGAGAAGCAG
>NW_017731577.1:2385708-2387889 GCF_001890085.2 Hipposideros armiger
ACTTATCTGTTCCCCTCCCCCAATAAAATCTTTAAAAAAAAAAATCTGTGGTTGCTTATAGGAAACGTGTAAGTAAAAATACTAAAAATTTAAAAAGCAGGTAGGACATCCCAGATGGTGTAGACAAATACTATGCCTGCCTACTTCTGTGAACACGTTAAAATTACAACTAAATTATATAACAATCAACCTGAGAACCATTTGAAGTCTGGCTAAACAGAAGTTTTATAACTAAGGATATAAAGAAGTCATGTTGAAACTGGTAGAAGGGGCAGAGACACAGAAGGACAAGCCCCAAACCTCCACGTGGTAGATGAAAATTGGGAGGGATATCCTGGCAGCAGAGATCCCCCTAGAGAAGCGAGAGACCCCAGCCCCACACCGGACTCTCCAACTCAGAGTACTGGTACCAGGAAGAGGGGACCCAACATCAACATCTGGCTGTGAAAAACAGTGGGAATCCCATCCAACCAAGTGGAATGGAAGGCTGGGGGAAACCCAGATGTCCTCTTAAAGGACCCATACACAGCCTCACTTCCTCACAGATCCTCATTCTGGGATCTGGTGGAGGGGGTCAGAGGCATACCAGGAGAGGCTAAGCTGTGTGGTTTCAGAGAAAGGACTGGAGGGACAGTAGCCATTTTCCCTGTGCAGGGGTCCTCCTCACACACAGCCAACAGACAGGTGCCATCTTTCCTGTGTTGAGCCCTACCCCACATGCGAAATCTGAATCTAATGTGGTCTGGTGGGCTCCACTGCTAACTCCCTGGGGCCTCGCCCTACCCAACTACCCCCCCACACACCAGCTTGGAGGCACTTTTTTCAGGGAGCAGCCAGCCCCGTCCACATTGCACTTTTTCTTGGAAAACTATTGGATCCGCGGACCCCAGGTGGTATCAACTCCATGTGCTGAGACTTTTGCTGAGTAGCTCCAGGCCCAGCACTGGCACCAAGCCACAATCTATATTAACCTGGTAAACACAACTCTTCCACTCTAGTGATTTCCTGAGACCCTGCCTTACCCATCTTGCATACTGCATGAGGTATATCAGGGATGTGTGATGTGGAGCCTTTCTGTTGTGATAAAAAAAAATACGGTGAATGCTCCTGCTGAGTGCCATCCAATGGAAAGGCAGCGATCTTCAAAACGGGAAGAGGCACGTTGAACTTTAGTTCAACAGTATGTGACAAGTTTCAACTTGTTCGGTGCAGTCGGGTGTGAGCTACAGTTGAAAAGGTGTGTTTTAAAGTGTGCCATAAATCATGGATCACGAACAACGCATTAACATGAAATTGTGTTTCAAACTGCAAAGAAGTGCTAAAGAAACACACGAAATGGTAAAATTAGCTATGGTGATGCTGCAATGACCATGAAGACAGTTTACAAATGGCTCAAGCAATTTCTAATGATTGTGAATCAGTTGAAGATGAGGAGAGATCAGGACATCCTTCAACATCAAAAACGGCCAGAGAAATGGGCAGTTTCATCCTTCATAATGACAACGTTCCGTGTCACACATCGCTTCTGGTATGAAAATTTCTGTCAAATAAAAACATTACAGTGTGTCCTCACCCACCTTATTCACTGGATCTGGCACTCTGCGACTTCTGGCTCTTCCACAAAGTCAAAATGACCATAAAAGATAAACATTTTGAATCAATTCAGGACACTGAGGCAGCCACGACAATGCAACTAAAGACACTCACAAAAGAGAACTTTCAGAGCTGCTTCAGAAAGTGGCAAGAACAATGGCATAAATGTGTTCGAAGCGAGGGGGGAGTATTCTTAGGGGGGATTAATGGCAATGTGTCTTTCACTGTAATAACTTATTAAACATTCACCGTATTGTTTCATCACACCTTGTATAAATCAACTGAATATCTGCATACCAACAAACCATTTTTTTTTAAGATTTTTTTTTTTTAATTGGGGAATTGGTGAGGGCAACACTGTTGGGGAGTTGGGGAAGGGGAACATTGTGTTTTTCCAAGACCCATCAGCTCCAAGTCAACTTGCCGTCCTTCAATCTTAGTTGTGGAAGGCGCAAGCTCAGTTCTAAGTCCAGTTCCCGCTTTCAACCTAGCTGGGGGTCAGGAGGGAGGAGGCGGCGTAGTCCACCATCCCATGCAGGAGTCGAATTGGCCACCTTGTTGCACACTGAGCCATCCGGCCATCCCATA
>NW_017731577.1:2389734-2402011 GCF_001890085.2 Hipposideros armiger
CCTGGAGCTGGGCTGCCGTGAGTCGCCGGCGATGGCATAGGCTGCAGTGAGGCTGGCCAGCAGCTGGCATGAGCTTTCGTGAACTGCCGTGAGCGGCCGTCCAATGGCCAGCAACCGACTGCCTCACCTGGGAAGAGCGCAATGATAATATCAACATGGACCAGGGAAGCAACGTCCTCCACAACTAGACTGAAGAACAAAAGGACAGCAACTTGTCTGTTCCCCTTCCCCAATTCCCCAATAAAATCTTTAAAAAAAATTTTTCCTTTGCATTCACAGCCTGGCTAACTGGCACAAGAGGCCTCGTTTTCAGCCCATCTCAGCTTTTAACACTAAGCTTCCTTACTAAGCTTAATCATTTCTAACTTTTGATTTAAAGTGAGAGTTGTGACTCTTTCACTGGAACACTTAGATGTCATTGTATTAACTGGCCTAATTTCAATATTGTTGTGTCTCATGGAATAGGGAGACCCAAGGAGAGGGAGAGGGATGGGACTGGCAAGTCGGTGGTACAGTCGGAACACACACAACACTATTAAATTCACCGTCTTTATATGGGCATAGTTTGTGGTGCCCCAAAACAATTACAATAGTAACATCAAAAATCACTGATCACAGATCACCAAAACAAATATATGAAAAAGTGTGAAATATTGCAAGAATTACCAAAGTGTGACACAGTCATAAAGTGAGCAAAGGCTGTTAGAAAATAGTGCCAATAGGCTTACTCAGTGCAGGGTTGCCACAAACCTTCAATTTGTAAAAAACGCAGTATCTGGAAAGTTCAATAAAGCGAAGCATCATAAAACGAGGTATGTCTGTACAGAAAACGAAATAAAATTTCTTAAGTCTATTACATGCATTCTCAACAGAGATGGTATCATCACCAAAGGGGCAAAAATTGGTTCTTAAGGGAGGAAAAAATCTTAGATATTTACAGGGTTTGGGGCTATCCAAAGCTCAACCCTACTTGACAAAATCCTATTCTTTAGTATTTAATTTCTCCTGTTATGTAGAAAGTAACATAATTTCATTTTAATTAATCTATTTTTGACTTTCTTGTTAGAGCATAATTATAAAAAGGTTTGAGAAACAGGGCCTGCAACACAGAGATATTCAATAAACATTTGCTTATACAGACACTGATTATAAAGTAACTTGAAAATGATCAAGTTGTTGTATGAGAAAACTAGGCCTAGATAAGTTTCAATATTTATTCAAAGTTACACAGTGACAGGACAGATTAAAAACCTGTTTCAGGGATATCAAGATCATCCTCAACTTTATGGGTTCATAGCATGACCCTAGACTAACTGCAATAATGCTAACACATTATTTGGGGAAAAGAATACGAGGCAGAGGATGATAAAACCCCTGATGCCTGGGTGTTTGTCCAATCACTCATAATATGAAACAGCAGGCATGATGCCATCTGTTACAGGAGGTAAAAGTAAATGACAACTAGAAATGAGAGATCAAACCTTAGAGGAGTTGAGTCACTCCACCACAATTAAGTGTAAAATAATGAGAAATTGACTAAATGCATGATTCCCTGACTGGTGTTAGCCAAACTATGCCGCCCCAATCCCTCCTCCCCCAGAAAAGTGAAAACAGTTTCAGGGTGGATCCTAATGCTGTTCAGACCCAGATTTCAGCCAGTCCAATCCAACATCAGACTGCTAACCTCAGAACCATCTTAAAAGAGAGAAACAGATAACTCCATTATGACCTCTGCTTACCAAGATGAATCAGGTGGCAGGGGGACAAAATCAGGAAACTACTGAAACCAGGGGATATATATATATAGCATAAAGTCACTGTCTCACTTTTGGATCAATATAGCAGCTCCGTAAAGAGCCTTTATTAGTATGGCTCATAAGAATGGTTAAGTTAGGAGCAGTCTATGATTTGAAAACCATGGCATGATATGGGCTAATGCAAGACCCACAGCTCAGTACTGAACAGGCCTCAATGGCTGTGACAAACCCAAATAGACAGCAACCTAATCAAAATAAGACTGCTAGCTTATACAATAGATAAAAAAGAGCTAGAAAGTTTGTTTATCCTGGGAAGAAGAATTGTCCTGTCCCTCCTTTGCATGCAAAATGGAATACTCCAGATACAGTTGGCAAATATGCTGCAGATGCAGGCCATACCAAACTGGCTTTATATATAATGACCAGGACGTTCAACCAGTTAATACGCCTGCTCCCAGGTCCTGGTGAAAACTGTGATAAATGTCCTTCTTTGTGGGTCCCATGTAACTTTAATGTTAGCATCACAAAAAAACTGTTCAGGATGCTGTATTCAATTTGCTACCTCAAGCTTCCTTTTATGGGTCTTTGAAATGATACTAAGAAAATCAGAATTGTTCAAAAGAAGGAGAAAGGATAAGGGAAATGGCAAATCTATCTGTCCCAACAGAATGGAAGCTTTTAGTGGTTATTGAAAAACTGTATGAATAAAGCAGACATTGATGGAGTTGAGGCAAAAGTTTTTAATGGAGCGTTATCAGAGATTGGGTGGACTGATGGGAGTACTAAGGGTCTCCCAGCATTCAAGGGCCTCAAACAAATCCCAAGCAGGGAAGAAGAGTTTTGACATGTATTTATGGCCTAGAACCACCAATTAACTACTAAGTTCAAATGAATGAGCTTCCTCAGGCCAATAAAACAGTAAAGACGAGTTTCGATTATTAAGATAATAATGTCTAATAGACAAGCCTAAAAACATGGAAATACACATCAATTACCGTATTTCCCCATGTATAAGATGCTCCCCTGTATAAGACGCACCTTAATATTGGGGATCCAAATTTGAAAAAAAATGTATCACATAAAGTTACTGAACTCAAGTTTTATTCATCATAAAATTCATACAACTCATCACTGTCAAAACTCCCAACCATTAGCTTGTCCTCATCTGCGTCTGATGACGAATCACTGTCTTCATATATTGCCTCGTCCTCAGCAGGAAATGCAAATAAAAAAATCTACAACCACTGTATAAGACGCACCCAGTTTTTAGACCCCAGATTTTTCAGAAAAGGATGCGTCTTATACATGGGAAAATACGGTAACAGTTTTGTGGAATAATTTGCATTCCACCATCTTCCAAAATAAAAAAATTAAAAGGAATGTAGTAAAAAAATATCACATTTATGTATCCAGCTGGCAAAACATTTTAAAATTTGGTATAAGGCATTAGACAAGGTATAAAAGAAAGATTCTGTCCAAAACTGTTTTGAGAAGTATAAACACAACTTTCATAACAATTTGGCAATATCTGGGTGAGAAACAGCATGATAGTTTTATATGTTGATTTGGCTTGGCTACAGTACCCACTTATATTCAATCAAACACTAATCTAGATGCAGCTGTAACAGTTACTGCATGATGTAGTTAACACCTACAATCAGTTCACTTTAAGTAAAGATTATTCTCCATAATCTTAAGTGAGCCTCATCCAATCAGTTGAAGGACTATAAAATCGAAACTTGCCTCCATACTTGTGTGAGAGGACAATTCCTTTAAATGCGTTATATATATGAGATTGTTTATCCGGACAACTCTGACTGACAACACACAGTTTTACACACAGTTTTTAATCTTTTAATTCCATTAGTAAGAATTAGAAAAGTCTTCCAAAATATATGTATAAAAGCAGTTCACTGCAATACTGTTTTTAACATTCAAAAAATAGAAACAACTCAATGTTGCTTAAAAAATATGGGGCAGATTACATATTCTGACATGGGAGGGTGTCCAAAACATGTTATTTTAAAAAGCAAGATACAGGGGCGGCCAGTTAATTCAGTTGGTCAGGAGGCAGTGCTCATAACACCAAGGTTGCCGATTCAATCCCCACATGGGCTGCGGAGCTGCACCCTCCAAAACTAGATTGAAACAACTACTTGACTTGGAGCTGATGGGTCCTGGAAAAACACACTGTTCCCCAATAAAATAAAATTTTTAAAAAAAGCAAGATACAGAATAACTTAGTTATGTATACAAAATGAATATAATTACATTTACTGATATTTATAAACACAGGTTGATATGCACACTGGTAATTCCATAATCTGCTAATTTTTTATAAATTCAAAAGAAACTTCACAAAATTACCTGTTGGGAGAATGACTTGGAATTGAGGAAGTTTGACTTTTCATATTTCATATACAGCCTTGTATATATTTTAAATATCAAAAAAATACAAAAACTGTACATATGGTATGATTACAACTGTGTAAAATATATATGGGAGAAGTAGAAGATAATAAAACACTAGTAATTTTTAAATAAAATATGGGTAGGAAATGTTTTTTTCTATTCAAAGTTTTAACATTGTTAAGACTTTTCTTTTTAGTAAAATTATTTCATGTTCATATAGTCCCTTGTAAAAGGAAATTCATGTACTTAGTATATTATTTTGTCAGAGTACTGACTTGCAAAACATGACTAATTCAAAATATTCTGTTAATTAAAAAACAAAACAAAAAAAATCACTATTGTGATACAACTAGAAAGAGGGAGAGGTTAGGACCAGGAAGGGAAAAAGATATTCTTGGTTGCTGGTAATACTTTATTTATTTTCCTGGGTTTGGGTTACACAGGTATTTTTTCTACAACAATTTATATTTCATACATTTTTTTGAGTGTTTGTTGTAGCTCATGATTTTTTAAACAGTGACAGAAAAGTATCTATTTATAGCCCTTCTGTTATATAAAAGAGTAAAATAATTCCTTATAAGACAAAATCATTAGAAATATAACCTTTGATTCCTTACACATCTTCTATTACCTCCTTATCTTTGTCACTAACAAAAAACAAAACAAAAAAATATCTTAAGCTTCCCTCTTCCCTCACCTAAAAGGCAATTAACAAGTCCTGCACATTTATTTCCTGAAATGTCAAATCTGTCCCTTATTTCCTTCTCCAAGGCTACTGTCCTAATTTGGGTCCCAGGACCTCTTGTCTGGACTACAACACTCTCTCCTAGATTAATTCTTTCTCAAACATTTTTTAAGGCAATACAAAGAAAGAAATATAGTATTTATCATCTAATTTCAGTACATAGATACTTATATAAAACTAAAACAAGCTTCACAAAACAATACTTACCTTATTACTTACAAGGCTCTATGATCTATCCTATTACATGCCATTTTAACTATATATTTAAATTGTAGTGGTTTCCACCCACTATATTGATTTATCATCCCATTAGTGTGTGGTAACCATCAGTTTCAAATGAATGTCCTAAGTGATCACTTATTCCTCAAATCAAAACATTTCCTTCAGCCAACTCTGCCTACATTGTAGCCTGCCACTTCTCTAAAAAATACATAATGTAACAATTCACCTACTTAAAAACATTCAATGGTTTCCTATTATGTCCTAGATAATAAAATACTACCTCCTAATTGAGGTACAAAACCGTCATATCTCACCACTCCCTTTCTCGAAAATCAATCCCACTTCTTTTCTTGTTCACTCCATTCTGCCCAAAATACTCAGTCTCGCTTTGTGAAAGTAGTTTTCTTTGCCCAGAATGCTACTCCATTCCATCTGAGCATAACTTTCCTTCAAAGCTCAGCCTAGGTACCCTTCTCTATGAAGCCTTCCCTCCAACATTCTCCTAGGCTACAGTTAGTTGTACAAAGAAATGCTGCTGAGAATAGCATTATATCTAGTACAAAAAATATATATCAGAATTAATGAATTTAAAAAAAAAAAAAAAGAATTAATGAATTTTAGGAGCTTACAATTCTTTCAGATCAAGCTTTCCACTTATAAATGGGGGGGAGGGTTTAGGGAGGGAAGAGATGAGAGATTGGAGGTATGTAACACTAAGACATGCTATGCATAACTTTATATATTTAATTCTCAGGATATTCTACGATTAGTAGTAAGGTAATAAAATTTGTATTAGTAAAATTACTATTGGTATAGTAGTAAAGTAGTACTATAGTAGCAAAATTCTACTATTTTCTACTCTTCTATTATTTTCCTAGGTAGACAGTAATCCCATTTTACAGAGATTTAAAAACATGCCAAAAGTTACAAATGGCTGGGATCAAGATTCAAAAATCATCCTTTCCACCACATTATGGTGAGGCCCCAAAGAGAGGTGAAGTGGTTTGCTTAGTCCAAGTCACACAGCTGTTAATACCTGAAAATGAACTAGCACGTTAGGCTCCTTTTTCGTCACATCTTAATAAAACATATGGTAACCTATCAAACACTGTATATCTTTGACAGGAGCCAAAGATTATACATCAAACATTATACATCTCTTAGCCATAGTCAATATATTCTTAGGTCCTATCACTCACTTGAATGCATTATTGTAAAACTATAAAGAGAGAGAGAGAGAGAGAGAGAGAGAGAGAGAGAGAGAGACAGAGACAGAGACAGAGACAGAGACAGAGAGACAGACAGACAGAGAGAGAGAGAACACGCAGGAAATAGAAAACTGGACCTAATCACTGATATTAAAAGTTATGCTTAATAAAAACTATGACCCTTTATATGTATCTATAGGACTCAAGGTTCCTATGAATATTGTATCCTTCTGGTACCCTTAATACATTACTTAAATTTATCTAAGACTCTTCAGAAACTCCTATCATATAAAGTAAGGAACAAACTCATCTTTTTAAAAATGGGAAGGAAAATTAATTGCTAAATTAGAACACTAAAGGAGACACAATTTAATTGAGAAACTATGTTTTCGGCTTTTGAGTCCTCATTTAAAAATATTGACTTAAATGTCAATAGTAAAATAAAAGGTGTTATAGATTTTTAATAGAATATTTCAGTAGCTACTTCAAGGGGATATAAAAACTGCTACATAGCTACACAACCTAACAAGTATTGGTTTCCAACATAGTGTATGTATACTTAAAAAAGTAATATTAAGGTTTCAAAACTGCATTCAAAAACATACAAAAACTTGTGGAACAGCAGAACAGTATGCTTTTTAAATGTTCTTGTGTAATCTTTACATGTAAATAAAAATTGAACGTTCATTCCAGAAACACTATACTATAATTATTTTCTTATTTATATTGCACATCGACTGGGAATTTCAAAGAAGAGATGTGTTTTTTGTTTTTTTATTCTGGTATCCAATACACAGTAGATGCTCAGTAGCAATTATTATGAGAGATAGGATTTTTTCATTCTCACAACAACCTTTTGAGGTAGAAGCATTTGGATCCATTTTACAGCTAAGGATATTGAGACTTAGAAAAGTTAAGTAACTTTACCAGGATAACAAATCTAGTCAAGTACAAAGCTTGGACTCAAAACCAGCATTATGTTCAAACCCCATGCTCTTAACCACTATAATATACAATTTATTGAAAAACTAAGTCAATATAAGGTAACATATAGCAAATGATCTCATTGAGATCCTGTAACAAGAATAAACGTTTTAAAATGCCTAATCATAATTAAGGTCTTTCTACCCTACCTTTCCCATCATCTACTATAGCTCCCACATTTTTAAAAAAAATTCACATAGTAACAAGTAATGAAAAAACACTGTCCAACATTGCACAGAGAAAGATCCAGAAACAACATACTGGAATATTCCAAACACTGATTCATTCAACTTTTTTAGAAAGAAAAATAATTTTACGAGTCTCCTGAGAATTATTCTGTTGGGCCTTAGAGAGCTCACCTGATTCTTTATTCCTTTATACAAGGACTATCCAAATAAATGGAGACAAATTAAAATTCCACATCTTCAAATAAGATAGGGAATTGTTACATAACAAAAGGAGTAACTATCTTAAAGGAAAGCTGAAGTGAATCCTTTTTCTAAAATGTCACATGTGTAAAAAGTAATGCAAATTTATGTTCAGGGGAACTTAAAATCTTTTTACGAGCCAAAGCTTTTATTTTTAAGAAATTAATTGTATTCCTTTATTTGGGGAAAGATTATGACACACACACTTAATTCCAAGTCACTGCTAATAACTTGCTAATGGTGCTAATGAAATTCTTAATTATATGGGAAAGACTATGAATGGCCTATTTTTCAAGTATTCAAAAATGGAGACATACATTAAAAACCCACTGCATTAAAAATTAAAAAAAGAAATTAATTTTACACAAACATGGCTTCTCTGACTTAACCATAATATATGAACATAAACTTTTCTTGATCAAGAGCAATTCATAAGGTGGGTTCTCATTCCAGACCTGCCATTTTATAAAGTGGAAGTTCAGTTTCATTAACTATAAAATACATGTTAAACGTCTACATCTACCTCACAGCATTGTTGTTGGGCTTCATAAACAGTAAAATATTATTAAATACAAAGCAATGCAACTGGTATTGTTGTTTATACCTACTCTGCCTATTCTAAGATACTACACCCCAAAAAGCTCACCACCCCTTTTATACTTTATTCTTTTAATCTTGTACAGATAGAAAAAACAAATAATTAAACTTGTTAAAATCTTATCTAAAATGAGATATATTATTCCATGTGTCTAAGTTTTCAGCAAAGACTGGCCCTCTATCACTTTGAGCATTCAAGTCTTCTGTGCTTGCTTTTGGAAATTCTGTTATGCTCTGAATAGTTCAGCTGGCAGGAGTAACTGCGAGGTAAAAAACATATTATCTAGAATAAGCTTCTAAGGTATGTTTAAAGCATATTTTAAATCACATAAAAATTTTAGAAAAAACATCTTTGAAAAGAAATAGGCTATATATGTTACTGATACCGGCTGTTTTAATCTGTTGATTATATGATACATACTTCCACTCCTGAAACGTGATTTTTATTTTTATATTTCAAAAAAATAAAAGCGAATTTAAAAAAAAAAATTCCCATTGAGATTTACTAAGTAAATCCTGAAGTATCATAAAAGCAGAGTTTGTAATGACCTGGAAGGTGGGAGTCAAATCTAAGTTGAGAGATGAATAACCATCTATTCAGCTTAGTAGTTGTCCCAGCTTCTGGATCAAAAGCTTTGCTTGCACATGGAAGGATGGTATTTCTAACTAATAATCATCCTTGAGGCAAAATAAGTGGTAACATTTACCTTCACTTACAAATAAGTATATTGGAAGTTTGGCTTATGAGTCGAAAGGACTTAAAGTCAGAAGATGCTACAAAGATAGAAGTTTCAATCTTAAATACTTGCCAACAATCAAAAACAATTTGATGTTTATCCTATTTTTGTCCCTTCTTTTTAACCTATATCCTGGCTTTACTGAGTTTCACAGGAAAGGAAACTGAAAAAAAAAGAGAAAAGGAAAGGGAAAGTACCTGCCTAAATGATTATTTTGGGGAGCTAAAATGATAAAAAATATAGATCACCTAACCCAAACCTGGCACACAGTACCTCAGGGTAGCTATTATTACTGTTCTACATACAAATACACCAACAGAAACTCCAGTCTTCAAAGCTTCAAACTTTAAAATCTCTGCTTAAAAAGTAACTGGTTTGCTACCACCAGTTAGTAGCATGACTTTAATATGTTTAATAACTGACTGACAGAATACAAATCATTTTGACAAATATAAAAATCTTCTATAATAAAATAGTTACTGAATAAAGAACTAAAGTCTGGTGTTTTGATTAATTTAATTTTCCTTCATTCATTATTAATTTTTCTTAATTACACATGAAAATCATTTTGGATTCACTATGTACCATATAGTTAGCTAATAAACACTCCCTTAAAATTTCAAGAATTTTGTCTAACCGTTGTTTTTCCACAACATATGGGTCCTTTTAATCTGCTCAAAACTCTTCTAGGCAATAAGAACTGAAACTAACACGCAAGAAAGCTTGAGTGTCAGGAACTGTTCTGGGCCCTAGGGCACTGTTCATGTTTTATTCATCTTTGTATAGGTGGCTGCTTTAGCACAGAATCTGAGATACTGTTAATAACATTGCAGAATAAATTAGTCAACAATATAAGGCAGATGATTTGGCTACTTCAAGTGATAGTCTTACAATATTGCTTCGATTTGAAACAAACCACAAATATCTCAGCCTTTAAAATGATTTTGTTTTGTGTTTGCAAGGCAAAAAGAGGCTCATTTTCATATGGTTCCTCAAACTCCAGAACTTAAAAATAAATGAGTATTCAAAATAAATCTCATGTATACTAAATCATAACTTATTAGAAGTTATTAGAAAACGGCTAGATTCTTAATTAAGAATTTGTTCTCCTAATTTTTGTCTATGAATATGGTGGGCAAGAAAAAGAAATGTTCACAAGCCACTGGTCATTGTAACATAATATAGTTAATTTCACTAATACGACTAAAAAAATTCATTAATATGGCTCCAACTACAACAATGTGTGCAGTGCTACCTAAGAACACAATCTAGTAATGCACGACCCATGGTTATTTGGAATCGAGTAGGCTCGCCAATTCGAGGATTTGAGAAGGTAAAACGCAGGGTCAGGCATAAATCGGAGCAAACCGCTGGGGGAGGGGAGAGAAGGGAAAGGAAAAGATCAGAGAGGATTAATTACAGCATCATTTGCGGAAGGAGTAGAGGAAGGTGGCTCGGGCCGACTGGCGAGGACCCTGGCAAGGGGGAGGGGCGGGAAAAGGTTCATTTTGCATTTAAAATGGACAGGGGAGTGGGAGGAGGGGCAACTAGCAACAGGAATCCTCGCGGCGTGGAATGGGTGCGTCACTTACGTGGCCGCTTCCACAGAGAAAATATGCCTCCAGGGCTACCTCAATAAGCAACTGTGAAAGAAGGGGGAGTGACCTTCCTCGGCGTGAGGAGGAAATACACGGTCACATCTCAAAGGACTGCGGGAGAAGACATTCCCGTCGCTTCTCTCCCGTTATGCGGGAATACAAGGGGCTGTGAGAACAGCCAGGGCCCCGTTAGGGCTGTGAAAGACCCAGGGCGGAGGTGTGGGCGTTACCTGCAGGGTCACCTCCTGAGGGTCCCAGTGCGGCCGCAGGTGTTGCAGGAGTCTCAGGGCCCCCTCCCGGCAGCGCTGCTCCTCTTGATCCTGAACCGTGACGTCCAGCTTGGGGACCTCCGGGGAGCCGGGCGGGACGTGGATGTAATTGGCCATGGCCCAGGCGACGGCAGAGACTACCACGACGACGACCGCGACGGCGACCACGAGAGCGGCGGGCGCCGACAGGCTGGTGGATCCTTCCGTCCCGGGGCGCCCTCGCGGGAGGGCTGGGGGCGCTCAGACTGACGGGCGAGCGGTAGGAAAACGATTGGAGGCGGCACTCCTGCAGACCCGAGTCTGGACACCAGCTGAACTGAGCCGGGGCTGCTCACGGGAAAAATTCCTCTCATCTGCGTTCGACCGCCGGTGGCCGCGGAGCATGCCGGGACTGGCCTGACGCTGGCGTCATGCGCGGGGCGGAGCCTCTGGCTGCATCAGAGCGGAGGCGGACTTTCCAGCCGCTCTCACAATGGGCCGGCTGTCAGGAGCTCGAATCCTCAGCCGTTATCAGTCCGCCCTGTGTGCGGCTGGTCTGAAAAACGCGGCTCTCCTCCTCCTCCGGAATGAGCCTGAGCCCTGCCAAGACCTGAAAGACATTGAATCTTTAACTCACCCGATCAGGAGGGTCTTGGGGTCTGGGCTTGAGGTAGGGATGAGTTTTTCTGGGAAGCAGGGACACATCCTGAAATAACTGGTGGGTCAGCCTCTGAATTTGGCCTGAGGCTGAGCAAGCTGGATTAATTGGATCGCCTTGATCTGGGATCAGCTGTGTGCTGGGGATCCCATAGTTGGGCTAGCAACTAAGTTCCCATGAGATGCATACTAACATCATGATATATGGAACAAAAAGTTTAAGATATTCCGGTAAGATAAGGACAGCACTTCAAGAATTATTTTTAAGGTCAGGTGTTTGACCATATTTTCTCAAGAGAGCACATAATCTCGTTAACTATCCTGTAATCTCGTGAAGTTAAACGATAAGCCATAGACAAAAGATAATTACAATGTATATGCTCAAAATAAAGAATTATTATTCATATGCCACTAATTAGTAAGAAAGCCAAACCGTCCAACAGAAAAATGGGCAAAGAATATCAATTTTCAGAAAAGGGAATCCAAATAGCCAATAAGCTTATGGAAAAAAACCAACGCAAATTACAACAATGAGATCCCATTTTATAGCCATTAGATTGGAAAAAGGTTTGAATTTTAATAATGCCAAGTGTACATAACTGGTGGGAAGGTAAATTTATTTAGAAGAAACAACTTTGTGAACAATATTGCAATATTTAATGAAGTTGAAAATAGGCATTCTTT
>NW_017731577.1:2405581-2408697 GCF_001890085.2 Hipposideros armiger
GGTGATAATAACAGTGATGCTGAGATTTAAAAAGATGATTATCGAGTCTTCAGAATAATGCCTCACTCTAGTAAGGATACAAATATCTTTGAGCCCTTATTATTAATTTTTACATGGCTAAAGTGAAATGATACATAATAATTCGCTCTTATTAAGTGAGATGGTGCCATTATTGTTAGACAATAGAAGCTAAATGACTTGCTTAACTTAATCCAGGGGAATTGTTTCAATGTTTAAACCTGAGTTCCATAAAGGGATTTCAAAGTCTGGAACTGAGTAATGGCTTTGGGGTCTGCCTAACCTAAGGATGGTTCTCTTTTCTTTCCTTGGGATAGGTTTATCAGAGGCTAGAGGAGAATATGCTGGGGAAACAATAAGGAGAATACCAAGGACCTCTTTTCTCTGGTCCTTTGTAATCCACTAGGTCTGCTCATGTTACCCTCCTTTTCTTCCCATTGTATCTATCAAAGCTGCCCTGAGTAATATGACCTGAAAAACAGCACAATAGCAAGAAACGAGGAGTAACATTGTGACTGGTGGCTCAGTGATAATGTCTGCAAGTCACCTAAAACCACAGCAGATGCAGAGAGGTTGGCCATTATTTTGGAGGATTTATTCATATGAAAACTCTGAAGATTGCTAAAGAGTTGAATGAAATACTAGGTTTTTCTTTTTTCAAATGAAGATGGGCAGAATGTAGCCCTATTAATTGTAAAGTGAGATATACCAGGATGCATAGGTAACCACGAGATAAAAGATTATCAAGCAATCCAGTAATAAGCACCCAGAAGAGCTTAAAGTATAGTAAGGTGATATCCTGATGGTTTAAAAAAGACAAAGCCCACTGTACTAATTAATTAACTTTTATGATGGTGTCAGGCCATTAGTGATAATGAGGACACATTGGATTTCATGTATTTGGACTTTGATAAGACGTGATTCTTTCTTCTTATCAACATGATAGAACCATATGGCCTAGAATCCAATATTATAAATTACAGAGAAAATGGACTGGATATCTTATCCAAATCGTTAATGGTAACATTGCTGCCAAAAAGTACCAAATAAGGTTACTTAAGGATCAGTCCAAGGCATTTTTATTATACTTATATGTAACAAGCCTGAGGCATTTTATAAAACCCAGCAGGAGTTTCTACCCATCTCCACAGCTTTGAGTTATTGCTCAGAAATAGTAATAGCCAAACATGGGTACACCTTCTTAACCCAAAACCACATGTCTGAAACAAATACTTAAGAGGCAGTCAGTATATAGACATTCAGACTGAAAAAATAAAAAGTTAGGTGGGAAAGAAAGGGAAAGAGGCAGAGTGGTTAAAAAANATGAGCTGCCAAGAGCCGCTGTGAGCAGCCATCCAGTGGCTGGCAACCAATCTGCCTCATCCGGGAAGAGCGCAATGATAATACCAACATGGGCCAATGAAATGACGTCCTCCACAACTAGACTGAAGAACAAAAGGACAGCAACTTGTCTGTTCCCCTTTCTCGATTCCCCAACGCTGTTCCCCTCCCTCAATTCCCCAATAAAATCTTTAAAAAAAATAAAAATGGGCAGAGGACCTGAATAGATGTTTCTCCAAAGGGGACATACAGATGGCCAATAGACATAAAAAAGATGCTCAACATCACTAATCATGAAAGAACTGCAGCATATTTCTGGTCACAAAATTTCACCAAACTTCTAAATAAATACCCCAAAACACTTCCATTAAGCACCAAAATACATGTGAGTTATATACATTTAAGAAAGATTGATAAAAACAAGATAATTTTCAACCCACTTATTCTAGTTCAGGGTCACAGGTGGCTGGATCCTATTCCCAGCAGCTCAGGGTACAAAGCAGGAACTACCCCTGGACAGGACTGCCCTTCCATCACAGGGTGCACTCACATACACACCCGCACTCACTAACACTGGGACAATTCATACACTACAGTTTTCCTAACATGCACATCTTGGGGATGTGGGAGGAAACCAGAGTACCCAGAGAAAAATCATGCAGACATGGAGAATGTGCAGACTCCTCACAGATAGTGGCCCCAGTAGGGAAATTATTTTTTCTTTCTCACCAACACTAACAAAACAATGTCAAACGAAACGTTATTCAAGAACCTGCTGTACTCTAATTATGCTGAACTCTCCTGCCTGACCACTTCCTAGGCCACAGGCCAGCACATTAATTATTTTTGGCTTTGGAACAAATCCTTAGCTACAGGACATCATTAAAACTGTCTAGCACCTTGCAACACGTCTAGAAGATATAATGTAGTTATTAAGATATATCGTCCAATTAAATGCCCAATACATTTTAGTCCCCTTCCAGTATTTAGCATGACATTGAGGCCCTTCAATACCTGGAATGATCTGTCTCCTTTCTCTGCTTCTTAAAATCCCAATCATTCTTCAGAGCTTAACTCTCTAGCAATCATCTTCATGGAGCCTATCTGGATTTTCCTAATCCAAATTTACTTCTCTCTTTTATACATGTTAGAACACCTAAAAAATTCTGCCTTTTGCCAACTTCATTGCGGATGTAGGTCATAAAGATTGTGTGATACATAAAAGAGTAGTCAAGTGTTTATAACTTGTTACATAATGAGCATTTTGTATGAGAGAATGAAAAGATCACTGACTATAAATCCAGAGGCTCTGGTCATAAATGTAATTACAACTTTAGTTGCCAGAGTAATAACATAAAGAATTTGCAGAAGATATTCTATGGAATGGGTATGTCTAATAATTGCTAGATAATCCACCAAACTGAACACATGTTTAAAATGAAATCAATCTCGTATGCACAGAGAATCTGAGTTAGTTGAAATCCAAAACACCTGTGATACCTGACATTCAAGAAGAGGCGTGCTCTGGTAACTAAAGTTTACTCCATTGTAATTAAGTTATAGTTCTCAAAAGAAAGGAAAAAGGAAGAGCCTGTAAGTCAGTGGTTCTCAACCTGCGGGTCACGACCCTTTGGGGGTCGAATGACCCTTTCACAGGGGTCACCTAAGACTGTCGGAAAACAAAAAGATATTTACATTACGATTCATAACAGTAGCAAAATTACAGTTATAGAGTAGCAACGAAAATAATTTTATGG
>NW_017731577.1:2411402-2412400 GCF_001890085.2 Hipposideros armiger
TTTTTTTGGCACCCCCGGTATTTAAGACTATAAAACATGTCTATTGGTGCTTGTTCTAGCTTGCCTCTTTTTCATATTCCTAGAATCAAACTGTAACTATTTTGTAAAATAAGTTAACTCCTTGAGAGCCAGGATTCTATCATTTTCCTCTTTATATCCTCCATGATCTCAAGACAGTGTCTTATATAGTGTAAGTTACAATAATGGATTTAATTGAACAGAGAAATATATCAAATAATCCCTAATTTTAACCATCTAAAATATGTAAGGCAAAAAACTTTTTAAAGATCCTTATATGAGTAATGAAAAGGGATGCACCTTACCAAATGTTGAATCATATCATAAAGCCATAAACTATGAGGCCAGAACAGGAATAGACAGATCAAATAACAGAGAAAACTCCAAGTATATATGAGTATTTAGTATGCAATAAAGGTAATATTTTAAATCAGTGAGGAAAAGCAGATTAATTGAAGAATAACACTGAGATCATATTTCTCATGTAATTTGATAAAGCTAGTTTAGCAGTCCTTGTTATTGTTATATACTTGGTGTTAATTAAAAGTTTATAAGCTGATGAATAGATCATCGAAGTATTACATAAATCACTGGCAAAAAAAAATCACTAAGGTGAAAAAACAGATATTTAGCTCACTTAAATCCTGAGGGGGTTTTTAAAATCTGTTTCCTAGGACTTAGCTGATGATTGGTATTTAATAGGCACTTAATACTTATTTGTTAAATGATAAAATGGATGACAGGCTAAATATGTTCTGCATAATCGTTTAAAACAATTTTTCCAGACTCGTAAGATATACTGAACTGAATAATCACTCTGTATTGTTTTACTACCACTCCAACTTTTCCCCAAGTGCATCTAATTACTTTAACACCAATTCTTAAGTTAAATGTTTACTATCTCTATTCTTATGTCTATTTGGTCCTCCATGAGTGTTTGAAACAATATTTTGATAGCGGGAAGTAAGGATTTCAGAGCA
>NW_017731577.1:2418710-2419515 GCF_001890085.2 Hipposideros armiger
AAAAAAAAAAAAAGGAAAGAGGGAGGCCAGATGGCTCAGTTGGTTTGAGCGCATGCTCTGAACAAGGTTGCGGGTTCAACTCCCGCATGGGTTGGTGGGCTGAGCCCACCGGCAACTGGACTTGGAGCTGAGCTGTGCCCTCCACCACTAGATTGAAGGACAACTTGACTTGAAGCTGATGGGTCCTGAAAAAACACAATGCTCCCCTTCCCCAATTCCCCAACACTGTTCCCTTCCTGAATTTCCCAATAAAATACAAACAAAAAACCAAATAAATAAATAACACATAAAAATAATTTTTAAAAAAAGGAAAGAAACAGCGATTGGTCAAAACAACAAAGTGGCCAAAACATAATCCCCCACAACTTTAATTTTCACACAATGCCCCACTTAGCAATTTCCTCAATCTTTACAAAATTTTGGTGTTTCAGAATTTTTTTGCTTTTCTTCCTGTTTTCAGCTAATTACATTTCTCTGATGTATTTGAAATAGTAAAATTTGACAGTAATGTAAATACTCAAAAATAAGGAAAACATAAGTAACTTATGATATGCCCATGTAGCATAAATTTATGCAATCAATAAATTATAATGCAAAAATGTATCTACTGAAGTGAAAGACAAAATGAAAAGGTGACCAGACAATGTATATAATGTGTTTTCAGGTTAAAACATATGTGTATGTACAGAAAAGTAATTAGGAAGATAGACATAATTGCTTTAACAGAGACCATGATTGTTTTTTCTTGTCTGTTTTTTTCCAATTATTCAGTAATAAGTACAGGAAATAAAAAATAGATTTATTG
>NW_017733613.1:0-959 GCF_001890085.2 Hipposideros armiger
AGAAACAGATGACCCAGGAGACTAAGAGAGTGGAGGTGCCTCTTATTAGGGTGTGTTAAGATGGGGGAGAAGTAGATCTGGAATAGAAACCAAGAGTTTGGCTTGGAATATTAAAGTTTGAACTATCTATTAGACCACCAAGTAAAGATGACCCACAGATTGACATCAATGAGTTTGGAATTCAGGGGAGACACAAAGATAGCTGTCATGGAATAATCATGGAACTGATACAGACTACCTATGGAATGAATACAAAAGGAGAAGAAATGGGACTTGCAAACAGTGTTTTGTGAGAAAAATAAAAGGGATCTAGCTAAAGCAACTGAGAAGGAACAGGAGGAAGACCAAACAGATGCCTTCCTAGAGATCTTCAATAAATGAGAGTTTATTTATTTATTTATTTTTCTTCTGTGCAAGTGATCAGAAAAATGTGGAGTTATGCAAAAGGTGGTACCGGTTAATCAAAGAATTGGGTGTGTGAGTACATGTTTGTTCATGCAGACAGGAAATCACTAATGGGATAATCCACAGGGGAGAGCAGTACAGACACAGCAGGACAGTGAGAGTGGGTGTAATTGGAAGAGAGTGGCCCTGAGCTTGGCAAAAGGGAGTAAGCTCCGGTGGACACACGCAGTTCATTCATTAGTTGTAGATATAAGGCACAGGATATGTGGACGTTTGGGGATGAGAAATGTGTGTTGGTTTGAGAAAAAAGAGAAAATAACAGCATGAATACAATTGGGAAAATGTAATATAGTCACTGCACAGGGATGACAGGACACTTGAAACTTATCCCTTCCTTTTCCTTCCCTTCCCTTCCCTTTTTCCTAGCAACATTCAGCTCTTGGGATGCAGGCAAAATGCAACTAATTTATTTGATTGACTTTTACATTTCATTTATTTAAAGATGAATTTCTAAGTTGCAATCTTGACTCAGCCAATTATAAGCTACATCACCT
>NW_017733613.1:2852-4281 GCF_001890085.2 Hipposideros armiger
TAATATAATAAATTTTGCTTTAAATTTTTTTAAGGAAATACTAGTGAGAATATTTACTGAGTTACTTTCAACTACTTTGTTTAGCAAAAGCAAGTCATTGTCATATTAAAAACTACTAACTTTAAATCTATTTCTGATGTTCCAATTAAATTGAAAAAAGAAAATTATGCACCCAGTGAAGACGTATTTTAAAAATTGAGGGTAAATGTGGAAAAAGTAGAAAGAAAATGATAGAATTTGAAATTATAAAACTTATATTTGAGCCTCACACTGCATTTATTAGTTTGGTAGCCTGGGTAAATTACTTACCAATCTAAGCCTCAATTTTACTCCTTTAGAGGTGAGCTAATCATATTAAACCAAGAGGACTATTATGATGCTAAAACATAGTCATTAGCAAATGGCAGTTTACTGTGGCTACACATTGAATAAAATATTTACTACATTTTCATCATTCTCACATAAGTAGAATTAAAGTATAAACTTTACTTTTCAGAGTTCAAAGTTTAATAGATTCAAATGTTAAAGATAAATACTACTGTTTTGTATGAACAGTATGCCCTTTTGAAAAATACATAGATAGATAATAGATGATAGATAGAAAAAATTATATATTATGAAATCTTATTAAATATGTCAGAACATGCTTAGATAAGCATGCTTACACTGTTTTTCTCCTTCCATCTTAGTTTTGAAAATGTAGGTATGTGAAATTAGACTTGCTAGTTAGTGATGATTCAAAGATAAGCTAACCCTTATTAAAATTTCTATTGCTACTCAAGAACTGTACAGAAGTTAAACTCTAAAAGCAACATTTCTAAATCAAATATGAAAGGCAATTACCTTTTTAATAAGAAAAATCCATGAGGATTATTTGGCATAGCAATTCCAAGTTAAATCTCCACAGCAAAAAGAACTAAGGTTTTCATTTATACTAGGCCTTTGTGAGTGAGAAAATCTGGATCAGTTCAGTCAATAACTATATTAATATCATTTATAAAGTCACAATAAAGTTAATATTAAAAAAATAGATGACTTGATAAAGCGGTCCTAGTCTTGACAATTTCAGTGCTAAAAGAGTAATTCAGTATTTTTTATATCTATTAGATTGAGTTCTTCCCTAAATATTTTTCTTCTCTTCTAAATATTTTTAGTTTTTTGTATACAATTGTACAATCAAAATCACCAAAATCTTAAAAGAAGAATTCCTGCCAACATTAGTATTTATATTTCTTTGTCTATATAAATGATAGACTCATATTGGTATAAAATAGTTCATTTCTAAATATTTTTTTGATGTGTTAATTATAAATCTTCCAGAAGCAAAATGCTTAAATATTATGTCAGGTGTTTATAGAAAGTGTTGATCTCTAAACCAATAATTTATCATTAACTCATGAGTGTTCTTATACATTAGGAGAAAAATTCT
>NW_017733613.1:4289-5601 GCF_001890085.2 Hipposideros armiger
TGAAATTTTATAGAGAAAAATGTGCATTGACAATTTTTGGGTTTGATGTTAATAATACTCAATCTAAAGGCATTATAAGATTTGTAGTCAGTTATGTTACAGTAGCTTCAATTAGGAGATGAAGGCTTTCTCTGGAAATTAGATTACTTAATGAATGTTAACTATACAAATACCATAAAAAGCAAAATCATTTTGACTTTGGATATGTTGCTTGACAGAAGAGTATTTTAAGGAATAAAAAAACTCTATAATATGAATTTTATATCCCCATGGTTCTGCTGTGAAGATAAACTCAATTGTATTTTCTGAGTAAGAGAAATTCAAGATGGTAGAATTTATCAATGTTCACTAATAAACATTTCTCCCTTCCTTGTTGTAAAATGAGATCATCTGTGTCCGATATGTCTCAGGATGATATAAAACATTTGGGACCAAGTGAGGAAGTGATATGTGTTATTTATGGACAGAGAAAGTAAAACTTCCCGGTTCAGCTATCTACTCTTTCCCTTTCCATGGATGGTAATCATGGAATAATCCTAATATTATTCCTTAGGATAAAACCCAGCCTGGTGTGCTGAATATTTATACACTACAATAGAAAGATTTTCAAAGATTATTGTTACAAAGATAAGAAAATCATTTAGTTTAATAAAACCTAAAAGATTGTATTGAATCTGCAAAATTTTACATTTTCTTGCAGGAAAATCTAACAACAGTTATATGTCCCATTTGATAAACTACATAGAAAGATGTATTTTAATTTTAATTTTATATAAACACATATATGATATATTCTAATTGGAATAAAAAATTTTTCTTTGGATTTCTCTACTAATGGCACAAGTTAAAACTACTACAAAGGCCAGGCATTGATCAGTTAAAGCAAAAATCCTTTCACACTCTAATGTATGTGTATATTCTCTGAACAGAAGCCATTTAATATCTATCTCACCATGATAATAAAAGACACCTTTTTTTTCTTTTAACCTATACATATTAGGATATATAATAAAAATAGCTTTCAACATGTCAAACTCATTAAAATAAAATTGTAATAAAGATGCCCCAAGTTTCATTTTCTATACTTACGAAATAATCAGGAGATAGAGAAATCATTTGGGTCAATACTGCTTGGGTACTTAATCAAATCTTCTAAGTTTGCATTTTCTTTATAGAAATCTAACAGCAACAATCATTTTCACCTTATCCCCAAATCAAATATTTTTCATAGTGCACTCCCTCAGAGAATAAGTGTATGAAAATATTATGTCAATATACATTTAAACATATTGGGTTGTCGGAAAAGTCATGA
>NW_017733613.1:8159-10286 GCF_001890085.2 Hipposideros armiger
TACTGGGAAAAATGTAAAAAAATCTGGAAGGGCTAGGGCAGTAGGTAGAGATTTCTCAGAATCGGTGGTATTGTAGCATATTCTTAAAGGATGAGTGAGAGTCACCAAGTATACAGGAACAATCCTGACACATGTTGTGGCCATGAAAAACATGGAGGCATAAAGAACACAGTGTGATCAGGAAATAGTACATGTTTCAATGGACTTTAGGATGTTTGGGTGTGAGCAAGTTGGAAGGGTAGGTTGAAGCCACATCATATATGGAACAGATAGTAGCATTGGGGAATTTCTCAAAATACTAAATTCACTTTTTAAACTGAGCTCCAAGCAAGCTGCCAGGTTATGAGGCAACCTGTGCAAAGGCCCACAGGGCAAAGAGTTTTGGCAGGACATAAGCTAGTGAGGGAGCTTGTAAGCAGATTTTCTGAGGCCTGCCAAAAGTCATTTGAGTGGGTTTGGGAGCAGACCTTACCCCGGTGACACAACTACCAGCTTGACTGCAACATGGTTAAAAACCTTGAGCCAGAACCAGCTAGTTAGGCCACTCCTAGAATTCTTATAAATGGGATGTTTGAGAGAATTTGTGTTTGTTCCTTAGGCTTCAATGTTTGGGGTACTTTGCTGTAGATAAAACACAGTTAAAGTGAAAAGCATGGTCTAAAGCAGTCATGAAACAACTTTGTTTTGTCATGGTACTGAAAGTTTTGTGTGTGAGTGTGTGAGTGTGTGTGTGTGTGTGTGTGTGTGTGTGCGTGTGCACGCATGCACCTACCTGGAGCTGTAATGGAATAGCATGGGGAGATGATGGTGGAATGTAATATCAATGGTTTTGGATATTAACCTAGAGTATTATAAACTTTTTATTTTAAGCTATGAGAAATCTCTAAACCATTAATAAAAGATCAGCTATAGTTCTTCAGGTCTGTTAACATCATTTCCTAACTTTTAAAATCACCTACTGTGGTTGAAGCTCTGCTTATTACCTCCATTTCCCCAGAAAAGCAAGTACTGAAATAGGAAGATATTACCCTCTTTAGACTCTGATAATAGGTATAGGAGGATGAAGGTCAGTGAGAAAAATGCCAGGATTTTCCCTCAAGTTTCTGTCCATGAGACAGAGGAATTCCTCTAAGAAGGTGGGGTGGGGTCTACTCTCATGCTTTCAAAATGGTCCCAAAAGAGATGGTGTATGGTGGAAATCAAAGAACAAAACAATTCATGACTGTGAACAGCAGACTCATAATAGTGCTTAGCAGAAGGAGAGGAAAGCCTAATACATGTTTATTAACAAAATATACTTGACAGAAATTTCAGATGTAAAACCCATGAATACATTGCATTTCTGTTGAGAAAGCAGTTACCTCAAATGTCTGCATTTGTAAATATGTCTCTGAAAATACTATTTTCCCTCTTCTTAAATTTTATTTTATTTGTATTTGGAACTGGCCTACAAACAATCTTGCTCACTAAACATAGTCAATAAATGGTGATCTACTATACTATTTTTTAGGTGGGGTTGGTATAGTCCATAGCCACTAGAATCTTTCAGACCATGGAATTCTCCTGATGTAACTCTTCAACCTTAAAACCCCTTAGCTGGGATCCCACTGTGTTCCTATCACTCTGTTTCAAAACCACAGCCTCAGATTAAAATATTATAAACCTCATGACTAACAACTTTTGAGTGAAGAATGACTTTTTTTTGCATCAATTTGTTAGCTACGAAAGGTTTTTGCTGCAGGACCTGGGAAAGATTCTTCTGGGTATGAAAGTGAGAACACTGAAATGGTAACTAATGACAAGCAAAACTTCTCAAGTACATTGTCATTTAATTTTTTGTGTGTCTATTTTATAGACACTGTAGATAAGAACATCATTGTTGAAGGAAATTGGATTTCTGAATAAGAAATTTCTTTACACCTGCTTATGATTCATACATGAGGCTTAGAAAAAACATTTGACAGCTTTGAAGAGACTATCCTATGCCTCTGTAGGTTTTTTACTTAGGGAGTTTAAGTCATACAATCATTTTTTTTTGAAGGGGGGGGGCAGAAAACCCATCAAAGTAGGTATATATTCTGAAATTCATATCAAATCCAAGGTATTATTTAATTATAACAATATCTC
>NW_017733613.1:13781-15011 GCF_001890085.2 Hipposideros armiger
GATCGAGGCCTTATCTTAAATAAATATAACCAGTGGTAACAAGAGTTAGGAAGAAAATCATTTCTGCATGTTTGCCATGTGGTTAGTCAATGATTTTTACCATGGTCACTTTCCAGTCCCATCCCACCTTTGAAGCTAGAGTTCAGGAGTTGTCTGCATGTATGTGTAGCCAAAAGCAAAGTGACCAGAGGGCTGAAAGGAAATGGATGGGAGAATATTAGTGTTAGAAATAACAGCTGGCTAGAATTCTCATCATACTATACTTTTATGTAGCATTGCTTACATTGAATGATGTTGGGGAAATATGTATTGACTTTTAAACATGTATTCTAAAAATATATTTAGTGTTACACAATTTAACATCTTAATGGAGATAAATACTTCCTAATTTCTTTGTCGTTTTAACATTTTTTAAAGTTATTTTACTGGTGAGTAAGGTATGAAATAGTTGAAAACAAATGGCAATACAAATATATATAAATGAGCTGTGCTGAGCAAAGGAAAGCATCAACAAAACAAAAAGACAGCCTTGTGAATCGAAGAAGGTATTTGCCAATGATACAGCTGATCAAGGGTTAATAGCAAGAATACTTAAAGAACTCATACAACTTAACACCAAAACAACACAATCTGAATAAAAAATGGGCAGAAGACCTGAATAGACATTTCTCCAAAGAGAACATACACATGGCCAATACCACATGAAATGATACTCAACATCCCTAATTATCAGAGAAATGCAAATGAAAACCGTGATGAGATATCACCTCACACCTGTCAGGATGGCTATCATCAATAAATCGATAAACAAGTACTGGCAAGGATGTGAAAAGAAGAGAACACTCGTACACTGTTGGTGGGATTGCAAATTGGTGCAGCCACTGTGGAAAACAACATGGGGCCTGCCGAGTGGCACGATGGTTAACAACTGGCTTGGGATGCCAGAGGGCCCTGGTTTGGATCCCACATTGAGGGCCAGTGACACTGCAACCCGCAGTTAGGATGCTGAACGACAGCTCAACCTGGAGCTGGGCTGCCTGAGTCGCAGGCGACGGTGTAGGCTGCAGCCCCTGTGGCAGTGGGTTGCCATGGGCTACCGTGTGTAGCCAGCAGCCAGCATGAATGGCCAGCAGCCTGTCTGTTCCCCTTCCCCCAATTCCCCAGCGCTGTTCCCATCCCCCCAATTCCCCAATAAAAATCTTTAAAAAAAAACCAACATGGACGTTCCTT
>NW_017733613.1:16691-17532 GCF_001890085.2 Hipposideros armiger
CTAATTATTAGAAGTAGAGTTTATTCATAATATTTCTATATTCACTATAGGTATTAATAGTTTCCCTTCATAAACATTCTTACCAACTTAAATTCACATTACCTTCCTATGATAATATTGGTTTCACTGGGCCTTAAAACATTTTAAACTATTTAAATATTATATATTTTAAGTACAGTATATGTGTTAGTTAATTTTATGTTAACTCGATTGGCCTAAGAGATGTCCAGGTAGTTGGCAAACATTTTCTTTTTTCTAGATCTGTCAGTGAGTGTGTTTTTGGAAGAGCTTAGCATTTAAATCAGTAGACAGAGTAGTCTGTGGAGGCCAGTGCAGGTGGCCATCATCCAATCCTTTCAGTTCCGGAATACAAGAAGAAGGTGGAAGAATGGCGAATTTGCTCTTCCTGCTTGAGCTTGGACATCCATCTTCTCCTGCCTGGGACACTGGCACTCCTACCCTTGAGCCTGTGGACTTACCCCACCAGCCTTTCAAGTCTTAGGTTTTTGGACTCAAATGATACTATACCACCAGCTTTCCTGGTTCTTCAGATGCAGACAGAAGATCATGGGATTTATTGGACTCCATAACCATGGGAGCCAATTCATATGACAAATCTCTTTTTATACCCATCTCTATCTCTATCTTCATCTCCATGTCCATCTCCACCTCTGTCTTCATATCTATCTCTCTCCTTTTTGTTCTGTTTCTCTGAAGGACTCTGACTAATACAGCATACTTTACAAAAATGTACAAATTAGATCAGTAAGTAACACAGCATGAACATACCCATGAAAACACCATGTAGATAAAGAAAAATAATATTATTAGTCTACCAGAA
>NW_017733614.1:0-1815 GCF_001890085.2 Hipposideros armiger
AACACTGGATACAAGCAAAATATATCCACATATAGCTCTGCTGGGATATTTATCATAGCCTTGGTCATTGCATCTCCACAAATTGCAGAAAACAGTTTTCAAGTAATTGTAAAATATTACATGGTTTCTGGGGCACAGGATTTCTCCTGGAAAATTTGGAAATTTTTTACTATCTGTTAAATGTTCTCTTTAGAGTTTCTCAACTTTGGACAACTACAGACAGATGATCTAGTCAATGCAGTGTGTCTCATGTATGTCTAATGTGCCTAGTACATACATATACACATATGAGTATATATGTGTGTGTAGATAGATGATAGATAGATAGATGATAGATACAGTAAGTCCCCGACTTACGAACATTCGAGTTGCGAACTTCCACAGATATGAATGGACCTCCCATTATGAACATTTGTAGATGCGAACAAATCGCGGAAGTAGCTCACGTGTCTGCCGGACGTTGTCACAGTTGTGCTGCTGTGTGCTTATTGTGCAGTGCGAGTGTACAGTAGTCCAGTGCTCAATCAGAGCCCAGGATGTCAGGAAGCAGGAGGAAAAGCAGTGGTGATGTGGAGGGGACTTCTAGGAAGCGCAAAGCAATACATGGAAACAAAAGTGAAAATAATTGAGAGATTGGACCGAGGCGAAAAGATGGTAGACGTCGCTTGTTCTTATAACATGAATCATTCAACTATTGGCTTTACATTGTATATTTGTATCAAAGGTGTATAAGACTCACTTTGTCGGACTTATGAATGAATCCGATTTATGAACGTTCTACCGGAACCGAACTCGTTGGTAAGTCGGGGACTTACTGTAAATAGAATGATGATAGATAGATGATAGGTAGATATCAATTGAATAGCATTAAGAGTCCAGAAATAAACCCATACATGGTCAACTGATTTTGAGCAAGGCTGTCAAAACAATTCAATGAGGACAGAATAATCTTTTCATGAAATAATGCTGGGAAACTGGATATCTACATACAAAAAGAAAGATGAAGTTAGATCTTGATCACACTCCACATAGAAAAATTAACTCAAATGGATCACAGATGTAAATGTAAGAGCTAAACCTAAACCTATAAAACCCTTAGAAGAAATCATGGGTACAAATATTTGTAAATTTTGATTAGGCAATGAGCTCTTAGAAATAATACCAAAAGCACAATGGGCAAAATGAAATAGAGATATTTTGCCCATTGGACTCCTTTAAAAAAAAAAAAGACTTTGTGCTTTAAAAGACACCATTAAGAAAGTGAAAAGACAAGGAAAAAATATAATAGGAGAAAATATTTACAGTCATATATCTGACAAGCAACTTACATCTAGAATATATAAGGAACTCTCGTAACTTACGAATAAAAAGAAAACTCAATTTAAAAATTAGGCACAGGATTTGAGCAAACATTTCTCCAAAAAATATATACAAATGTCCAATAAGTATATGAAAAATTCTCAGCATCATTAGTCACTGGGGAAATGCAAATCAAAATCACAATGACATATCACTTCTAGGCTGGCTAAGATTTTTTAAAAAGCAGACAATAACAAGTGTTGGTGAGGATAAGGAGAAACTGGACCCCTCAGCATTGTTGGTTAAATTATGAAACGTTTCAAGCCCTTTGGTAAATAGTTTGACAGTCACTCAAAATGTTAAACATAGAGTTATCACATGACCCAGCATATGATATTGGCATAATCCTAGGTATATACCTAAGAGAAATAAAAACACATGTCCACAAAAATTCGGACACAAATGTTCAGAGCAGCATTATTCATAATAGCCCAAACAGTGGAAACAACCTAAATG
>NW_017733614.1:4490-6940 GCF_001890085.2 Hipposideros armiger
CCAGGGTCTGGGTCTAGATTAGAACTCGAGTCCTTTCCAGTCAAGCCACTTGATGTCCTATTGTAATCTATTCACTGCCAAGAGATACATTACAAAGCAAATGATGGACTCTATCATAGACAGAAAAATTGACTTCCCATCAACTGCATCATATGAAAAAAAATTGTAACGGGAAGCAGTGTCAAATGTGAAAGAGTGTGAAATATATTCATCAGTCACATATGAAAGAAGAAAGAGTGTCACTTGCCCATTGCAGGCAAATGAACAGTGAGTACAAGGGAGTTAGTGTCTGCAGGTTGGATGACAACATTCACATTTACCTTGTGCTATACTTATTGGCTATTTTTTTACTTCAATAAAACCTGAAAACAGGTTTCAATGAGGCTGCGAGGTATAGAGAAATCTTGGCCAAAAAGCAATAATTACAATACAGCATAGGTCAAAAAGCCACACACTATTCATCCAACCCTGGTTAAATCTAATATTACAACTAAAAAAGAAGAATCTAAGCATTTATAAATATTTATGTATTTTTATATCGACAGTTCATACATTTTTATTTTTTTGAGGACCAAAACATACAATCTCCAAAATGCTTTTGCAGAAATGGAAACATATATTTACTGTTTATTCATCGAGTCACACTGGAATACAAATTTAATGTTATTAATTACTAATCTACTATATACCAAAACCAATGAANAAAGGGTGCATTTTATGATATATAAATTGTATTTCAATAAGCCTTATTTAAAAATGGATAAATTCATTATAGACTTGTATATGAACCATAATAAATCTAGCATAAGTCTCCTCAGTATTTTATCCAAAAGCAGGTACTTCTAGTAATAGGAGCCATTTTTTTCACAACCTCATTTTATACATGAAGGAAGGAAGGGGCAGTGATATAACTTACTCAAGGGCTATTGGTCCATATTTTGTTAGGATTCTAAAAGAAATGAAAAATGCTTTTAAGTAACAAGATGCTTTCCGGTTATACTAAATTGGGGCTGAAAATTTAAACAAAATTTCGTGGCAAACTGAAAGCTATCTGTTTCACGAGTAAATACAATGAAGTTGAACAGGAAGTCAGCAGGTTTAAAATCTACATAAAATGGAATGAAACAGTCAAATGGTTTTGTCAAGGTTCTGAAATCATAGTTATAATTGCCAAATATGTATAAAAGCAATGACTAAGAAACAATAGAGACTTGCTCAGGCTGGAGTCCTATCAAAAGCACATTTCTGTACAACATTTATTGATTATTTCCCCAATATATATAGTCACAGGATGTGGAGTACAGCACAGGGAATAGAGTCAATGGAATTGTAACAGCTATAGACGATGTCAGAGGGGCAGTAGATTAGGGGAGAGGGATTATCACTTTGTGAGGGGTGTAAATGTCTAACTATTACATTGTTTTGTACACCTGAAACTAATAAAAAAAAAGGGAGGGGGGAGTTAAAAAAAAGCACATTTCTTCAGAAGATGGCTGATATGATAAAAACAGCTTCCAACTAATTATGGAAAAAGGCTATGATGGAAGACTAATAAAAATGGAAAAGGAATGAGTGTGTTACAAAGTATTCAGTGATTCATACGTGAGAAAAGGATAAGAAATTCAAAAATAATACTCACCATTTCTGATCACAACCAAATATACTAAGAGTTTAAATTACTGGCATTATATTGCTTCTTAAAGAAAAGATAATAGATGTTTCTCATGGATTTTCCTAATCTGTAGAGATATAAGATTTAAAATTGAAAGTTACTAGCCAGGATGATAAGTCCTGAGAAAAATAAAACTTAGCAACTTAACAAGATAAAACAAAAGCATGTGAAGTGGGGAAACAGTACCATAATATTTTGAAGATGGTATTATTTTGAATTTTTCTTAACAATCTTGGTGGTAGAAGGAGTTTGGAAAGATTATAAGAAGAGAATAAGAAGATACCACTGTAGACTCATTTTCTGTATCCAAATAGATTGCAATGGAATGGTACACTCCTGATAACTTAACAAAATGTATAGGCAAGATGACAAAATACAGCCAAAATACAGTCATATGGAAGATTTCAACTTCTTACTCATCAGCCAGAATTTCTATTGATCATCAGTAAAGCAATTTAAACCTTTCCTTGTCTTGCTAACAATTTCATCTGCCCAAAAATAAAGAAAGTAGATAAGACAGGTGGGATGAAAGGGACTCTTGAGGAAATATTTCTTACCAAAAAAGGGGAGGTGGGTGTTGGGTGGCAGAATGGAAGGACAGAAACCTGGGGAGAAGGTTACCATGTCATCTCAAAAAAGAGTTTGAAAGGAATCAAATTCTTCGTCTGTGTTAGACTTAAGAAGTTGACTCATAAAAAATAGATGAAGACACTTGAAAATAAATGTAACCAGGCACCATACGAATGTTTGAGACGTTCGTGTGACCCTGAAAGAGTAC
>NW_017733614.1:8620-22005 GCF_001890085.2 Hipposideros armiger
CAGTATCTTAGCTGTGGAGGGCAGTGTCACTGGCCCTCATATGTGGGATCCGAACCAGGGCCCTCTGGCGTCCCAAGCCAGTTCTTAACCATCAAGCCACTCGGCCGGCCCAGGAAATGGCTTTTTGTCCTAAATTTCAGACAATCAGATTATCCCCAGAAGTTTTCATTGTTAAACTTTTAACGTTTTGCTTCTTTAAAACCCTACCTTATTTTATTTAAATGTGTCAATTGCATGTAAAAACTACCCACCTTCTAAAACTTACTAGTAACAGTGAAAGGAATGAAAGAGAGTTCAGGGTGATTTACCAAACTTCAGTTCACAGAAACTGAATCTCATAATTTTAAAATTATGCTGGACAATTTCCAGAAATAGATAATTAACAGGAAAGACAACACATGTCATCTTCTACGTAAAGACATCTAATGTGAAAGCAGCAGTGGGGGAAAAGATGAATTGCCTCAGAAACAAGTCTGATCCATTTGGTAGAAATTTCAAAAGGATAGATTTTCACCCAAGACAAGAAAATGTTTTAATAATTTTAAATATCTAATTATTTATTTGCCCAAAGTCAGCCACGTTCTGTTTCAGTTGAAGTATCACTAAAAGATATAATGGTTGTCTGTCAGGGTTGCTGTAGAAAATGGTTCACCATTAACAGTGAGGGGGGAAAAAACCAGTGCTGTCCCTTGGAATTCTGAATCCTGAGGTTTAAAATAACACCTGTATAAAAATTGCTCCCTGTCTGGCTTTTCCTTTTCTTTGCCCTTTGAATTAAAGCAAATAGAGTAGATGGGTATCTTTGATAACTCAGAAGAGTTTTTAAATGATTAAGATATGTATGAAATGATCTAAAAATGGAAGAAAAAGTATTAGCCAGGGTACGGAAAAATTAAAATTTTCATGTAATATTGATGGGAAGTGAATTATTATAAACATTGTACAGGAGCCTTGGATTGTGTGAGTATCTTTTGGGCCCAGCAAAACATTCCCAGGAATTCTCATCTAAACAGACACCACACAAGGTTACCTGGAAGTTACACACTGGTGAATGTTCATGTTAGTCTTATTTATAATGGCTATAATGTTAAACAACTTCAAGTTAACTGATAATTAAATAAATTATACTATACTAAATAAATTATAGTATGTAGACTATGAGGCAGTCATTAAAATGAATGATGCAAAACTATTTTTATTTACACAAAAAGATGAGAATGTCTATGAAAAACAAAATCTTTCTTTCTGTGATCAAATGCGCATCAGTACATCCACATACACCCACAAACACACATTTAGGCTCACAGTTAAATATGGGTGCTGATTTTTATGCTTTTCATTTAATTTCTCTGTATCGGTAATTCTGTTTCAAGGAACATGCATTATTTAAAGTAAATAATTACTGAATTCTTTTTATGAATTCTTTAAAAATTTCATGACGGTTTCTCTTATCTAAGAAAAGAAAGAGTAAAGGAAAAAGCTTTTATTGATATAGCGACAAATCAGCATACAAGATCCACATAGAAAAATCAATTAATCAATTATATTTGTACTACCTGAGCCATGAACAACCCGGAAATGAGCTCAGGAGAATAGTTCCATTCATAATAGGGTGGAGACACAAGGCAGGTCTGCCCTTGTAGTGCTTCTGTATACAGGTGGTTCACATTTTTAGAATGTTCCAGGTAATGTTGCAATGTAGTTAAACAAGGGTTCTGTTCAATTTTTCTAGAATTGCTGTCTTCCAGGGCATGCAAATTTTAAAACTGTGGTCAGTACGGCTAATTGTCCTGGGAAAACGTGGTACCAATAACACTCCCTCTCACAGTTTGACAGAGCACTTAAAATGTTTAACAATAGAAAACTGAGGATATTTAAGGTGAATGATTTAAATATTTAAATTAAATGATTTTTTTAAATATATTTACTTATTTTTATTGGGAGACAGTGTGTTTTTCCAGGACCCATCAGTTCCAAGTCAAGTAGTTGTTTCAATCTAGTTGTGGAGGGTGCAACTCAGTGGCCCATGAGGAGATCGAACTGGTAACCTTGGTGTTATGAGCACTGCGCTCTAACCACCTGAGCTAACCAGCCATCCGGACCCTCGAATGATTCTTAAATAGTCCAAACTTTGGAGTAAAACTGATATCAAAGGTTAAAGAAAGGAATTTTTAAAAACCTAACTACAACTACTGTTCAAATAAGATAGTCCAAGAAATAAAGATTTACCTTGTTGAATGCTAGAAATAATTGCATTTGCTTTTGAGTTTTCCAGTAATCATCCCTCATGTATAAAATGAGAAGGGTTGAGTAATATTTCTTTTCAAAACTGAATGAAGTTAAAGAACTAAACAGATCTTTAAAAGAAAAACCGCCCACCAAAAAGGAAATTGCCTTCACTCACCTGAAAATATAGCAGTACGTTACCTCATTAAAATGCCAATATGTAAGGTATATTGCGGTCGGTAAAGAAGAAATAAAAACTCCTGTCAACCCTGAGGTTAGCAGGCTTTGTAAAGTGACGTACTCTAAAACGAGAGGATTATTTTGTGCATGAAAAGGTAAAACGGAAGGCCATCAAAAATAAAACCTCCCTGTTAAGCACAAATCGAATTCCCAACTTAACATACACATTCACAATCAAACGAGCTTCAAAATGTGCAAGAAAAAAAAAAATCAAAGTCTACTACAGAAAAATCTGTAAACACTTATTGAAACATCGAGTATACGACACATAATATTACTTAAAGTCCCCACAGATTTGGTTTAATATATTTTCCTATATTAGTGCTTGTAAATATAGGGGAAAGTAATGTGTTTTTATATTGCCTTTGGAATTATTCCCAATTACTACACAGTGTTTTTTGTATTCTAGAAACCATCCTTAAAATGTGGGCCGTGGAATTATTATTCAGAATTGATTCTTACAAGATTTCTTTGAAATATAAAAAAAAGTTGAAAGCATTTTGTACGTATATCGTCCACAAATATTAACTACCATTACTAGAACAAACCAAAAAGCAGACCTCTCCCCGACTACCCATTCCATCAGGGGGTCTATGTAAGAGAAGGGGTCCATAAAGCACAGTCGCCTAATGATCCCACCATTTTCTTACCAAAAACTGATGTGAATCGTGCAAGAAGTTACGTGCTGCCACTATCTGTTAATAAGAGTTAGTCCCTCTATGCTGCTGCATATTCACTCCATTACGACACTACAAATCCCCTATCATGTCACTCCATTTCCTGATGGCCACTTCTGAATACTCCCGTGTGTCATCATTCTTTTCAAATCAAAAATTAAACGTCTCTTCATTAAAGGGCATCAGCCTCTTAAAGTAGAAAAAGCACTGGAATTGGTCTAAAGGCTTAAATTTTAATGTGCTTCCTTTTCCATGAACTTATATACAAGGTATAACTCGTTAGTATGTGTTGGTTTGCTCAGCAGCAGATATGGTCGCTACCTAAACTACCTCTCTCTGAGCAGATTGTGAAGACAAATCAATACACTTTACATAAATGAATGCTCTTTGAAAAAAAATATAGCTATTGGTATATAAAGCTATATATAACACTACATATGAGTGTGTATATATATTTATACATATAAAAAACACTACATACATATATATAAAACACTGCATATATATAATGTACATATAAAGCACTATATGTATATTATATATGGCTTATTTGAATATTATCTATGGCTTATTTGAATAATACACATATAGAGTACAGCAATTCCAGTTGGACTATGGGATATTTCTTCCAGTTTGTAAAACTAATTGGTCCTGTGGTGAAGCCAAGTAACCCAGTGTTTCCCTATGTGAGTCAATTACTTCCATATCAGGTGCATGCACACACACACACACACACACACACACACACACACACACACACACCCCTGGATTCACCCAGAAAATTGATAAAATTCATGGACACAACGAATTCTACGTATCACTCAAAATATAGCAAAGAGGGAGCCTACGGGGCATGTGCTTCCAGCTCTGATGGAATAATTGATACTGGACTCCTGGTGTCTCACCCATATCTAAAAGTTCACACAAAAATATCCTCTATCTAAAGGGAAAGGCTAAATCTATACAATTTATAAAAAAAAAATGTAAGGAAAATTGTTTGCAACCTTGGAGTAGGCAAGGACATTCGAGGTACCAACCACAAAACAAAAATTTGATATATTGGATTTTTGAAAATTAAACACTTTGTTCTTCAAAATCTTTATTAATAAAAGTAAAAAGCATGACAGACTGGGAGAAAATATTCAAAATATGTATATCTGACAAGAGACTTCTACCCCAAGTATATGTCATTCCTACACGTCAAAAATAAGGAGACAACCCAGTTTACAAGAAAAAAAATGGACAAATGATTTTAACAGTCACTTCATTAAAGATGATATATGAATAAGCACATGAAGAGATGCTAAATATTTTAACAGTGAAGAAAATGCCTATTAAGACCCAAATGAGGTATCAATACACACCCACTAAAAATAGCAAAAGTTAAAGTACTGCTAATGCAAAGCTTTGGTAAATATGTGAAGCAGCTGGAACTTTCATATATTGCTGGTGGAAATACAAAGTGGTTCAATCATTTGAAGAATGGTTTAGCAATCTCTTATGAAGTTAATATATGGTTACCATATGACCCAGAAATTCCATTCCTAGTCATTACACAAAATAAATGAATATAAATATCAACAGACTGGTTGTACACAAATATTGTTGCTACTCGTGTTCATAATAGCCAAAAATTAATCCAACCCAAACAACCATAAACAGGTGACTGGAAAAACAAATTGTGGTGCAGTCACACAACGGAATACTATTCTGTCCTTAAAAGACTACTGATACGAGCACCAACATTGCGGGATTGCGAAAATACCACGTTGAGCAAAACAGCAAGATACAAAAGCGTACATACTTTATGATCCTGTTTATATGACGTTTCAGGGGTGGGAAGACCTCACCTATAGTGACAGAAAGCAGTGGTTGCCTGGAGTGGGAGCAAGAGCTGGAAGTTAACTGACCGGTGTCACAGGGGAGCATTTGGGGAAGATAGGAATTTTCAGTCCCTCAAGTGTGATGTTTCCTACGCTGGTGGGTATATGTAAATGTGTATGTTTGTTAAAAACACATCCAACTGTATGCTAAAGTTTGGTGCATTTTTGGTATGTAAATTATGCCTTAGTAAAGTTTATTTTAAAAGTCAGCCAAGGAAAGTGAGTAGGAAAAGCTGTGGAAATCTCCATAAATTCATAGATTCCTGGTTCGTTACTAGTAAACAACTCCATGAGCTAAGTCTTTTCTTGCCCCTGATGACACCTGAAGCCAGCCTTATAGCTTTAGGTCTTAGATCCTTAATAGTCCTCTCATTTCATGCATACTAACAGTCTCATTTTGGTCACTAAAATGCCCAATTCAGTGTAATAATCTGAATCCTGAACTGGCGACAATTGACTTCTTCTCTCATCTAGCTTTAGTGCTACTACAAATTGGAAAGTTTGCAGAGAGGGGTCTTTTCAGAGCCCCACTCCCAAATCACAGTACCCAAGGTAAGGCCCAGGAAAGAGGACAAGTGGAAGTGACACCCTAGCCCTGTGCTCATGGCACTGCTTGGAACTGTCAGCATATAGCATCAATGCACTTTGGAACTCATACACTCAATGGTGACTCTTTCTCTTGGAATGTTTAGTGGGCTTCTCAGAGGTTACCATTACATCTCCAGTTGCCGTTCCCATGATGTAGACAATGATTCTCTACCTTCCAGCAACTTAAACTTCAAATCTCAGTCCTTGGGGCCTCTGGTGATCTGTTCCTCTCCTTGGTGACTTCATGCCCCAGTGGTGGCCTTTGGGGACAAAATCCTTTTTAAGGGTTTCCTGAATGTCTCTCTTCAAAGGGCCTACTTGTGTGTGTGTCACATGCCACTAAGTCAGCTCAGATTCGTGGTGACTCTATGAATGAGTGACGTCCACAGTGCCCTGTCCTCACAGCCCTGCCCAGCTCCTGTAGACTCGGGCCTATGGCGTCTTTCTGGGGTCAACCCATCTCATCTTTGGTCTTCCTCTTTCCTGCTGCCTTCTATTTTCCTGGCATTATTGTCTTTTCCAAAGGACCCTGCCTTCTCATGAGGTGCCTGAAGTAGCACAGCTTCACTTTGGTCATTTTTGCCTCCAGCGATGTTTCAGGCCGAATTTGCTCTAGGACCCACTTGTTCATCTTTCTGACGATCCATGGTATCTGTAGAGAGCCGCCTCCAACACCATGTTTCAAATGATCGATTTTTTTTTTTCTACCAGCCTCCTTCAGCGGTCAGTCTTTGCATCCATGCATAGTAACTGGGACTATGCGGGTGCGGATGCTGTGAGCCTTGCTCTCTGATGACACAGCTTTGCTCTTGGAGATCTTTCCTGGTTGTCCCATTGCTGCCCCTCCGAGTCTCAGCCTTCTCTCGTCTCCACTTGAACTGATGACCGAACCAAGGTCAGCAAAACCTTTAACATTTTCAGTGTCTTCCTTGTCTGTGTTAAAGTTGTGTATTTCTCCTGTAGTCATGACTTTTGTCCTCGACGTTCAAATGCAGCCCTGCTTTGGCACTTTCTTCTTTCTCTTTCATCAGAAGTTGTTCCAAATCATCGCTACTTTCTGCCCGTAAGATGGCGTCATCTGCATATCTTAAGATACTGATATTTCTTCCACCAATTTTTACTCCTTCCTCTGAATCTAGTAATATGTGTGCAGAATATATCATATGAAAAGTTGGGTCTACTTAACTCACAGGAGAAAACATACATACACTTTTTCCAACTATGAAAGTACAGTTCACTTGCAAGCCTTTTTTTTATCCCCCCTTTTGTCTTTGCTGCCATATGGGTGTTTATCTACAGTCTCTTGCTGTTAGAATTTTGTTCTCGAGAACCAGACACCAGTTCCCTAAACTTGAGGGATACAAATAAACATTGAAGTTCTACTCACTGGCTTCTCCTGAATAATAAATCCCTCCGAAGGTGTCTCTTCAGCCCCATCCAATAGATAAGAAATGGCTGATCACTAACAACAGCAGAATTGAATCTTAGCTTGTCTAGGATACTATGGAGGTGAGGCTAGTTGACAAGTTATATAGTTCTTAACCTCTGGAGCCCAGCTAATACTAACAAAGGATGAGTTTTGAGACAACACACACACACACACACACACACACACACACACACACAAATTCCTTTTAATATTCAGTTACATTATTAAGCAAAGTAAAAAATGATAAGTGCCTGAAACAAAAGCACAATTTAGATACAAGGGGGAAATGAGTCGCGATACGAAGTAATCATTCCTTTTTGAACATTTCCATATGTTACGCAGCTGCCATTGCCATGTTTCCAGCCCTTCAGTGGAATATGATTTTCGGTGTTGGGCTAACACATGCCGCTTTGACTCTCATTGTTTCTGGTTTTGCCTTTGGAAACCACATAAACCAACTTGACATTTCAACCATCAGATAGCCCTTCAGACTATATATCACATTTCTACAGAACATTTTTCTTGGTGAGCTGAATACCACCCCAACAATTTCAATCATTTCTCAAAGATATGGTGTTGACTTCCCTCAACATGCTGTGTGCTCACCCCTAAATTTATCATATTCCATCAAGTGTCTGAAACTGGAAAAGTGTTTCACCTGACAGAATTGCTCTAAATATTATATTTCTTAAAATGCAATGAAAATTGTGCGATCACTTTTTGTCATACGGGAGAGAGAGAGACTTTTTTGAGGATTTAGTTAACAAAGCCCTCTCAATTTATTTTATAAAATTTTGTGTAGTAAGTAAAAAATTCCAAAAAACACTAATACTATTTAATAATGATAATATTCAAATAAGCAACACTACATGTCCTTGTGACTTTGAGTTTCACGTTTTCATCACAGAGTTTTGTGATGGTAAAACACAGACCAGAACCTCCTCATATAGACTTTTAAAATAAGAAATTGAGGAGGGTGGTGTTACACCCGTTCACCCTTCCCTAGCTGGACACTCCAGCACACCATCATGAAGCATTCAGAAAAAAGAAATCAAAAACATTTTTTAAAGAAATGACTTTTAGGATAAAATCGGGATCTGAAAAAGACTAAAAATGCAATAGCAGGTTTATGTATTACACCAAACCAAATTACATGCAAAGGGGAATATAAAACTCCTTAGACACTTTTCTCAAGGAACTTACATGATTTTTGAGAAGAAACACTATACACATGCACCTAAGACTGTTCATATTTTGTGTTGACGATTTTGCTAAATGAGTGAAAGGGGTTCTTGAAAGGCTCAAAAAACAAAAAAAAATCATGGTTGGAAAATTTCATGAAAGAGATGGGATTTTGTTCAACGGAAGAATGATTAAAAAGTGACTAAAATTCAGAACAATGGTGATGGTGAGTGTGATGAGTGCTAGCATTCTCAGTAAAGCAAACCTTGTGTGCAAAGATCAAGGGAACGATAGGGAACGCTCCTGAGACATTACAAATAAGTTACTACAATTGGAAAGGGAAAAAGATGGGAAGGAGCTAGAATATGAGAGCTTTGAAATGATGGAGGAGAAGTATGGACTCCAACCCACTGGTTGGGGATAGTCATTGTGGTGTTGATCTAGACAGGGATAGAAAAATGTTTTGGCAAAGTAATCTAGCAATGTTTTAGAGAAGGCCATGGGGCATATAAGAGATGAGAGGCTTCAGCTGGCATATCTGTGGGTGAGTTAGAATTAACAGTCAGTGGATGAGGGGAAATAAGCAAGGACTGTTAAGAAATGTCATATCTAAGAGAAATCATAAAAGCAATCTGATAACAGCCTTTGTAGAACAAGAAACAGAACATCTTAAAGAGATTACAAATATAATACTGTTGACCTTGGCAATGATATAGGAGAATGGGAGGCGGGTAGAGACTGAGTTTGAGGTGACAGTGAACACCCCCAAAACATGTCTGGCTAGTAGTTTTAAATGTAGGGTTCAAGCTCTGGAGAGAGCAGAGCTTATATGGATTCAGCTGCAAAGGGGCAACTGAAGCTGTGAACCATCATGATATGATGAAGGAGGAAAATGAAAAGTGCTTTAGTCAAGTTCATGAAACAGGAAGCAGAGCCAATGGAGACACCAGAGCATCTGAAAGAAGGACTAAAACCAGAGGAAAAAATGTATTATCTTGGCTCCTCTGAAGCCAAGGAATGAGGGAAAAAAGGCCGGGCCTGCTAGCACCCAGCTGGGGCAGTTCCTAGCCAAGCTTTGGAGGCCCATCTAGAAGCTAATCACAGTAAGTCCTCACTTAACTTCGTCAATGGGTTCTGCATCTTTAAGGAAAGAACTATGACCTATGGCATTTCATCAACGTTCTAAGGAAACGATGTTATTCAAGGACCCACCATGTGGTCAGAGTGCAAAAGCCATAACAAGGGAAATAAACGGTGGAGGTGAGACGCAGCCAGGTGGTCTGCAGGCGTTGCTGCTGAGAAGCAAACATGGACTTGGGATGTCGCCAGAGAGCAATGCAGTGCTATAGACTCCAGAAGAGGTAAACGCCCAAGAAAGAGGGGTGTGGAACAGGCCATGAAGGAAGACAGCCTACTGACAGCCCTCTAAGCAAAGTTATCACATTAAAAAAGTGCTTCCAAAGTAGTTCAAGTTTGTTCCACTACTTAGCTTAATGTTCCCATCATGATGCAATTTTTGCTATTCACAAACCTTCTGTGAATCTCACCCAAGTCCTGGTCAAACAATCAAAAATGCTGAATTGGTGAAGTAGAAATTAATGATAATTTGCTCACATAGAAGTATAGCATAACTTCAGTGGAGTTTTCATTGAGTAACAATTCCAATATTTGGACAGTTATTAAAACCGGTCTTTTAAAGGTAGAAATGCATCTATTAACATGATACCTTTCAATTTTTTTGAAAACTTATTATACATCTCAATAAATAGATGTCAGAATATGTCAACTACAGGATTAAGCATGCTATCAAATACCATCAACACAAAATTGAATGACATGTTTCCTAATTGTTTTATAATTCCATAAAGTGTCAACTATTGTAGAATACAGGGAGGAAAGCATTGCTTCACCCCCTTTCTCTGCCCAGGGACAGTATAATAATATAAAGGAGTTGGATGGTGTAGACAGACAATCTGACTGACTCAGTTTTGCTGTGTATGAATGACCACCCAAAATCCTCCCATTATATTAGTTCTTACAATTTTCATGATGTTATTTTTTTTTTCTGGATTCAATATAAATCCATTTGGGTTACTTGATCTCCTTATTTCAGAATATTTGTGTATACCAAGGGGGTTCTTTGTGCATTGCCCTTGCCTAAGAATAGCACTTTGTAATGTTTAGAAGGATATGAATTTGAGTAGTGATAAAACCCAAGACTTAACAGAAAGATTTGCAAAATTAGATGAGCTCTTATCAAATATCATAAACTAATATCACCATAACAAGAATTCTAAACCTAATAAAATAATGGGCACCCAATGACCAAATTGATAGACAAGTTACTTAAGCAATTAATTATCATAAAACAGAAGGATTCAGGACAACGCTCTCTGAGTGTTATATGGGGGGGGGGACATTAACTATGCAGAGAATTTATTTTAGACATATAAAAAACTAAACTTCCATGTATACAGGAAAATGTACATTTATTGAGAATGGGTGAATGCTATTATTGGAGAATAAATGCACATCTTAAAAATGTGTGTTGGAATCTCTGATAAAAATGTCCTTTACCTAGTATGGTGATTAGTTTTATGTGTCACCTTGACTGGGTCATGAGATTCCCAGGTATTAGGTTAAACACCATTCTGGGTGTGTCTGTGAGGCTGTTTCTGGGTGAGATTAACATTAGAATCAGAAGACTGAGTAAAGCAGACTACATTCCCCAATATGGGTGGGCCTCATCCAATCTATTGAAGGCCTGAAGAGAACAAAAGGCTGAGCAAGAGAGAATCCACTCTTCTGCACAACAGTCTTCTGGCTAGGACGTTGGTCTACTTCTGCCTTTAGATTTGGACTGAAACATACACCATTAGTTCTCCTGGTTCTCAGACCCTCAGACTCAGATGGGGCTATGCCAGTAGCTCCCTTGGGATCCCAGCCTGCTGACTATAGATCCGGGACTTCGTAGTCTCCATAAGCATGTGAGTCAATTCCTTATAATAAATCTAGATAGACAGATAGATGGTGGATGGATGGATAGATAGATAGCTAGATAGATAGATAGATAATAGAAGATACATAGATAGGTAGATAGAAGATGGATGATAGATAGCTAGATAAATAGATAGATAGAAGATAGATAGAAGATAGATAGATAGATAGAAGATAGATAGATAGATAGAAGATAGATAGAAGATAGATAGATAGTTAGAAGATAGATAGATGATAGATAGATAGTAGATAGATAATAGATAGATAGAAAATAGATAGAAGATAGATAGATAGATGATAGATAGATAGATAGATAGGAGATAGATAAACAGATGATAGATAGATAGATAGATGATAGATAGATAATAGATAGAACGATAGATAGACAATAGATAGAAGATAGACAGATGATAGATGATAGATAGATAGATAGATAGATACATAGACAGACAGATAGAACTAAATACATAGTTCAAGAAAAATTTGTAGATGTTGTCTCGATTCCTGACGTCCTTTAGTTAAAATGGAAACTGAAGTGCACCTGAGAATGAAACAGCGCTAATACCACATAGTGTGGAGTCAGAATTCCGCTGAGCTGAGTTCCAGTCCTGGCTGCTTTATTAGTGATTTCTCGAGCTTTGATTGCTGCTTCTGTAAATTACGAGTTTGGGCCAAGTGGATGTTTTTCAAGCTTCTCTTAGCAATACAACTCTGTCTTCAAATGAAAATTCATGTGGAAAAGCAATATATTTTACATGCCCATAAACAAAACAGAGACAGTGTGTCCATCCAATAATCAAGCACCATGGGAGGCAAATTGAAAAGCACTGAACCAGCTGGTGCCACCCAGCCCTGCCATTGGGAAATCCTTAAACTGGCAATGTTTTATTAATCATAATAGCAACATTTATTGACATCTGGGCTGCACACCCTCCATACTTTATTTCACTTATTCAGCCAACACTAAGTGGAAAATGAGGCCCAGCTCATTAATTTGCCCAGTGGTCACATATCTAGCAAATGATGGAGCCAGAATTCAAACCCAGGACAATCTGACTCCAGAGTTCATACCGATTTTCACCAGTATTACCATTTGTTAAATATCTGCTAGGTACTAGGCACTGTGCTTAATTGATACACGTAATTATCCTATCAGTGGAGTATTATTATCCTCACTTTGCAGATGTGGGAATCAAGACTTGGATAAATGAGATACCCAATTCATGCTCACGCTTTCTAAAGTTACTTGTCTCTCTTTTGTTTGACAGCAATCAGCTATCCCGCAGCAATTTCGAATTTTTGAAGCCTACCTACATTCTATCGTTGTTAGTAATAAACATTCGCTAGTCCCAGAGGTTGGATGTGCGTTGTGAAAATAGGGTCATGAATGTGCGTGTGGGTGTGTGTGAAATGAAACGGTCTCATTTCTTTATAAGAGTATTTATACACTGCTCAAGAGTTGAAAGATAATCATTACTATTACTCTGAGTCTGTAAATAAATTAATTCCATCCAAAATGATCACCTAACGAATGGAAACATTTAATACGAATTATCCTTTTTCACAATTAGTAGATATTTAACTTCTATTCCACATCTTCTATAAATATCACAAGAATAATCCCCATCTTCAATATTCTAAACTTGCCATATTAACATTCTAAACCCACGTGCAATCAATAGCTTAAATAAAGAATATTTGACCCTCCAAGAGTAAACAAACATGTCTGACAATCAGAGAAATTTCTAGAATTTGTAAATCAAAGAGCGCTTTGTTTCAGGTTTTTCCTAACTTGGAGCCTCTTCAGTTCCTCAGGAATAGAACATAAAGGGGAAGTGATTTCAAAAAGATATCGAGCTTCATATATTAAAAATAAAGTGCTGGATTTCGTCCAGAAGCAAACTGGTAATTGTGTTAAACTGTGGATGCTGAAATTTCTCCCTGAGCTGCCTCTTGAAGTTGACCAGGTCACACTTGCCTCTGCCAAAATCCCAAAATTGGCACTTCTTCGAAGTCAGTGTATAGGGGCTGGCCAGCTGGAAAACTGCCTGAGTAGCTCCAATAATTTGAAAATCATCAACATAAATTTTCTCCCTAAAAAGAATGCTTCTTCTGGGGAAACTGAACCACTATTCTGAAGGCTGTTGACACATAGATACTTTA
>NW_017733615.1:0-1062 GCF_001890085.2 Hipposideros armiger
CAAACCTAAGGTAATCTTATTCTTTCTACAATACATCAGGGGTTGGCAATCTTTTGAGACGGAAGAGCAAATCGGGTCCCTCGCAACGATTTAAAAAGTTTACTAGACCCATAAAACAAATGAAATCACCATTATGTGAACAACATCCTTTAAAAATTTTATAAATGTAACTAGGATAGTTTTAGTTTCATTTTCAATTTTACTTCAGAACCACATGTACGCACCCAAAGAGCCACATGTGGCTCGTGAGCCGCAGTTTGCGGACCCCTGTTGTAGATGAAGAAACCATGGCACAGAGAGTTAGGGACCTTATGAAAGGTCTCACAGTAACTTATAGAATCAGGAAGCAAACCAGGGGCAGAGTGCTGCTAGGGCCTATGCTCTCAAACACTCTACCATTTCTCCTTGCAGCCCAGTTATCTCCCTGATCTCATTGCCAGCTTTGTCCTGGGAAGTGTGGCCCCGCAGAGACTTCGCCCTGAAGGAAGAGACAAAACGACAGACACACAGACGGATGAACACAATGGACATGGATGGACACACACACACACATGAGAACATTCTGTTTTCCTGGAAACTAAACTTCCTTGGCCAGCCCTGTACAATGAAATGTAACCCAAACACAATAGTCAGGAGTTTGGGAAGCAAGAAGCTCATGAAAAACTTGTAGCCAAATAATGCCAGCAAACAGGACTCAAATGAAACAATAATGCAGTAAGTCAAGGGCCAGTGGAAGAGCCGGGAATTCTGTCTACATCAGCCACAATCTGAGACTGTTTCCTATCCTAGAAAAGTGCAAGAATTGACTTCCAAATATGCTAAGTGGAATCCGCACACTCTTTCAAGAGAACTGCACTGGAATTATAAAGGTACAGAGGGGCAGCAGTAACCTCTCTCCTCTAGAAGCTCTGACTTGTTCTTGACCATCTGAAATTATGGAGACCCTTTAAGATGTTTATCCAAGACTCATGGCACCATATTTATGTGCCTCAGTTCCCACCAGAGTCAGTTAAAAAGCAGCTGCTTGGTGACTACTATGTTGGTCCCCATATTGGAATAATT
>NW_017733615.1:3619-9114 GCF_001890085.2 Hipposideros armiger
GCTGTACTTGTGGTTTTATTGTTATTATTACTATAATGAATGGTGTGCTTTTTGTATTGAAACTTCTAGCATGTCCTCAGTTTAGCAATTGAATTATATTTTGAATCTAGAGTTTTATTTAGTCAAAATTTTTTCTATTACTTATTTGATTATTTCTTCTCATTTATCTTTTATTTATTTAAAAAATAACAATGTATAGACATTTATATTATATCATACTTTGTAGATCGCTTCATTTTCCTATAATAATTTTTATTTTTATTTATTCTGAGACATGTTATGTCAATTATTGGGCTAGAAATTCCTGCTCAGATCACATGATGGCAAGCTCAGATCACATGGATAATGAATGTGATTTTTAAATGCTTAGTCTATATCAGGACTTAATGGCGTTTTGGTCCTGCCTGATATGTGTAGCATTTCAGATGCACTTGGGTTAGAGGGGGGCATGGAAGACATTGGTGAAGGAAATCCTGTGTATTTGGCTGTCTATTCTGCACAACTGTGATAGAAAAAAAAACAGATGTGATATTAATTCCCAAATATTTTGTTTGCGTTTTTATTGTAGAATGTTATTGTTGTATAGTTATGAAAGACTATCAAATTCTTCTGATCTACAAATTGTACTTTAATATTTATTTAATATTCTATGTCCCCTCCATTAACTGAATTTTTTGTCGGTTATTTATTTTTTTGTCTTTTTAATCTAGTAATTCTCTTTTATTATTTTGATTTTCCTCAATATTCTGTTTTTTAAATATATGTGCTGGTGTAATCATTGGCAAGATTTAGCTCGTGTATGTGTGTTTTAAAAAAAAATTTATTAAGTTTATTGTGGTCACATTTGTAGTAAAATTATATAGAATTCATGTGTACAATTTTATTATACATCACCTATAGATTGCATTGTATTTTCCCCACCCAGAGTCAGTGTGTGGTTTTGTTGTTGTTTCTTTCTTTCTTTTTGGTTTTGTTTTTTCACTTGGCTAGCATAGGGTTTTATAATTTTAGCCATGAACTAGTCCCTCTACTTTTCCACACTTAAAACTTTCAGTGGCCTGTCACTGAGCAACAACACACATTTATGTTCCAACCCAGCCCTTTTAGGTTTTTTTTTATTTTATGACCTTAATCTAGGCTATGCCTTGGCCAATTTAAGGAGTTAAACTTGATTGCTCAGTCCTAGTTAATGTCACCAGTTGTCAAGAGCTACAGGGTTTCCTGGTTAGAAAACCCTTGGTCTGGAGATTATGTTGGACAAAGGAGTAAAGAAAAGACTTTACAGAATTTCCTTTCGGGTGAATGGACTGCTTGTTATTGAAGCATGGCATCATCCTTCACATCTTGAAAACACATGAGGTACTACAATATTTTGTTCTTAATTTAGTTATTTGTTTTGTCATGAACTGTGTTCATTTTCTATAGGACTACTTGCCTTTTTCTTATTAACTCATCAGATTCTTTTATGAATTTTGAATATTTGTGTGTTACAAATATTTTCCAATAAATTATTTTAAAAAAACTTTTGCACATATTATTTTTCATAGAATTATTTTATAATCCTTGTGTTTAATCCATGATTTTAAAAAATTGTTCTGGGATTATGAATGAAGCTCTTAGGAGGACTTTCACATTCAATTCGTTAAAAAGATTTTCCCATTATGTTTTAAATAAAATGTATTGGGGTGACAATGGTCAACAGAACTACATAGTCTTCAATTGTAAAATTAGTTTTTTTAAAAAACTAATTAGACCTTCACTTGAAGGAAACCAGTGTAAATAGTAACATACATAATTGTTATTTTAATTTTTTCTACTTTTCTACTCTTTTAAAACTTCCTATGATGATTCTGCCTTTTTTCCTTTCTTTATCTGAGCCATGCTGCCACTTGTTGGCAGCTCAGCGGCAGCTCAGCTCAGCCTGGGAATCGAACCGGTGACCCTCTTTCTCAGATCTCATGCTCTTGAATGAGCTCTTAACCAACTGAGCCACTTGGCTGGCCCAATGATTCTCCTTTTTTTTAACGTAGCAAATGTTTATTGTGTCCACTATTTGTCAGGTTTTGCATTTAGTGAGAGGATTTTTGACTGTGAAACATTTTTCTCCTTTCCAAACAATTACAACCCAGAAACAGTCAACATACAGTGCAAAAAATGTTATAATTAGAGAGATACAGGGTGATAAAAACGGGCATCAAATTTAAGTTTGGCTAACGAGGGACATTTTTCTCAAAGGAATTGTATCTAAAATGTTATCTACAAGAGCCAAAGAACGGATGAGTGCCAGGAATACAGCATAAATATATTGATGCATTTGGACTTTATCCTGAAAATAAGTATCAGGTTTTCACTAAGAAAAAGCCTCTACTTAATGGGAAGAATTGCTGTAAAAGAACAAAATTGTAAGTAGATGGAATAATAAGGAGACTATTATTGTAGTCAGTGGCAAAAATGATGAGGGTTCACACAAGATAGTTTCCACAGGCTTGGTGAAAAGGGATAGATTTGAGAGATATTAAAATCATAAAATTACTGGACTNCACATTAAAATTACAACTCAATTATAGAAAAATCAACCTGGAGAATCATCTGAAATCTAGCTGAACAGAAGTCCTATAACTAAAAATATAAAGAAGCCACATTGAGACTGGTGAGAGGGGCGGAGACACGGAATGAGCCCCCAACTCTGTCTGTTGGTTGAGAATCAGGAGAGCTAACTTGGCCGTGGAAGTTCCCTCCGAATAGTGAGGGACCACAGCTCCCCAAACCAGGCTTCCCAGTCCAGAGTACTGGTGCCGGGAAGAGGAGTCCCCACAACATCTGTCTGTGAATAACTGGGGATTCTGACTGTTCAGGTGGGATAAAAGGCTGCAAGAAACCCAGTCATCCTCTTAAACAGCCCCCATACAGACCGACTCACTCGCAGGCACTCACCATGGGCTCCAGCAAAGGGACAATGACTTGGGGGGCATCAGAGACATACAGGGGGCAAACTGAGGAGCTTAGGTACAGGGAGAGAACCGGAGAACGTCAGCATTTCCCTAGTGAGGAACCCTCCTTCCATGTGGCCGGCAGGCTGCACCAGCTTTCCTATGTTGAGCCCGCCCTCACAGGCCAAATCTGAATCTTATTCGCCTGATGAGCTCAGCTGTTCTACCCCGCTGACTCAGCTGGGACCCTGCCCACACAACACAGTGCACAGCTGGAGGCACTTTCTCTGTGAGCAGCTAGCCCCACCCGCGTTGCAACCTTTCTTGGAAAACTATTGGAGTTCATGGGCCCCATGTGGGCAGCAACTGGCCTCGGTGTGCTCTGAGACTTTTGCTGAGTTGCCCCCAGCTCAACACTGGCCCTAAACCAGAGTCTACATTACCCTGGTGACCACAACTCTTCCCGCTCTAGTGACTCCCTGAGACCCTGCCTCATCCAATTCGAGTACAGAATGAGGCTTTATAAGTGGCTGAAAGTTAAGGGAGGCAGCAGGTGTCAGCAGGCCTCCAGGTGTGCTGGCTTTTTGTGGTGTTGCCCCAGGACTGGTACTGGTAGCATCCATCCTCGGTTCACAGTGTAGCCTCTCCCATGAGTTTCCTGGTTTAGCAAAGGCAGCAAACAGTCATGGATTGCTTTGTAGTCCTGCCACGTAGCCCCTGGGCTGTCACAGGGAGTGGCTGACCTGGGCCTGCAGTGAAGCCCTCCCAAGAGGCTCCTGAACCAACAAACTTGGAGGTAGGTTTCAGACCATAGAAAAGCACCATTGAATTAGCCCCACACAGAGCACACAATTAGCACACAAAAATGGTGGTCTCAAAAGACACCAGAGCCCACTGAGTAAACCTCACTTAGTGGGGTAAGCTTCCCACACAGCAGCCCATAAACTGTAGACTTGGGCAAACCCCACAGCCAGTCAGCCTGAGGGTCAATCCCACACACTACTATGCCAATGACAGTCAACACTCAGCTATAACTGGAGAGCACACAGAACCCACACAAGGGAGACTCCAATGACCAGTCTCAGGTCACCAGGGAGACTGTTTCACTGGGCCCCACTGGACACCTCCTACATAAGGCCACCTGCCAAGACTGGGATACATGGCAAACCTGTCTAATGCATAGAAACAAACACAGAGATGCAGTCAAAATGTGAATAAAAAATGTGTCCCAAATGAAAGAACAAGAGAAAACTCCAGAAAAAAAACTAAACGAAATGGAGGCAAGCAACCTACTGGAGACAGTTCAAAATAATAGGTGGTTTTATTGAAATCTCTTCACATATATCCTTTCACCTGAAGTTTCCTGATATGAGTGTTGCCTCCTTCAATGGCACTGGATCATTATTATGCTCTGATGTTGTACTGTACCTGGATACTGTCTGCTAGGATTCCTTTTCTCTTTCATGACATACTCTTTAGGAGTTTCCTTTTCTCTCACAAAGGCTATTCATGCTATTGCCAGGGTAGATGTGTTTTCTTGCCATCTCACCATTCAGACAAATGGACAACCAAATAAACAGGAATTCCTTCACCAATGTCTTCATGACCCCCCTGTGTGGATCTGTAATGCCACACATATCAGGCACACCCAAAATGTTACTAAGCCCTGATATAGACTAAACATTTAAGCATGAGACATTCACTATCTATTGATGTGAGCTTGCCATCATATGATCAGAGCTTCCCATATCGTGATATGTAAATCATCAAGACATAAAGTTGGGCACTTATAGATGCAATCTATTATTAACTGGAACTGATATATAAGAGATTCAACTTCAACAAATCTAAAAATCACAAGTAAATTGCATGAAAAACAAACAGGTCAAACAAACAGGTCAAAGTAGCACACTCAGATTTTTCTGACTCTGAAATCCAAAAGGCCTATTAAATGTGTGCCTTTATTTTACTGATACACAGGTGATATGCAGTTCAGCAAATTGTCTTTCACAGTGGAGGAAACATCTCAACATGTTCCAGGCCATGGGATCCCCAGAAATTGCACTGAGGTAGCAATCTCCTGAAATGTTGTGGGGTTTATCTCTCATGTTTGAATAGTGAATGTCTTACTAATGCATCTGAGGTACTTCTACATCCTGATCATCAGATACCATCAGCAGAATGCCATCAGTTCAACAGGGCCAGTGCATGTTGTTGGGTGGAATGTTTCCACTAAACAGCAGGAAGGATGACACAGTCTTAGGCAAGTCTATAAAACTGTACCATTTGGGCTGCTGGGTAAAGCAAATTGCTTCTAGTGGTCCTTCTACATTGCTATTGAAAAAAAAAAAGAAAAAACATTAACGGGTCAACAATTGCAATCAGCAACCAGAGACATTAACTTGCTTTATTACAGATGCTATGTTTGACACAGCACCTGGAAATTGGGTGAGAGATTGTGGTTTGCTATTGTAGGAACCTAAGTTAGGATTTTGGCCAGCAGACTTGAATTTTTGCCTGTAATTATGGATCAAGCATCATTTTAGTGGGCTGACCCATCTCTTT
>NW_017733615.1:17854-19364 GCF_001890085.2 Hipposideros armiger
GCAGGATGTTGTTAAAAGTTAAACAAAAGGCATCAAAATTGAACAGGTGGATGTGGTAAGATCTAACAAAGGAAAAAGAGGGTAACCACCTAGTTCCAGTAATAGTAAAGATTTAGCCATTTAATTCATGTTTTGATTATCTTTAACAATAAATTGTATTTGTGAATATTTTTGCTACTGATATAACGGCAGAAATCAGTCTGGAATTCATTGAAGCTGTTAAAATCCTTTCATAATACCTAATTACTACTGCTGGATATTTGGTTATAATTTCATATTATACAATCTAAGAGGTGTGGAGCTATCATATCATATCTTGAATGCACATCAAAATAATCCATAAGAAAGTGGGATGGGTAAGGGCACATTGGCCATACACTGATAGTTGCTAAAAGTGGGTGATGTGTACATCAGATTTATTGTATTGTTCTCTTTACCTTTGTATCTGTCTAATATTTTTCATAACAAAAAGCTAAATAAAAGTTATTAAAAGATAAATGCTCTTTAGTTAGATCTCAGTTTTTTTCTAGCATGAAATGTAGATATGAAAGAGGAAAAATAGAATGTGCAATAAAACAATTAATTTATTGGAAATCTTTGTTTTATAAGTAATGCCTGAGAAGGTAAAAGTATGAACATGTTCTGATATTGTTATTACCACATCTACATATCCACAATCCCCCAACCCTACCGTAAGGAGGAGTCCAGTGAAAATCAACACTGTTGCTAATATAGACAAAACCGCTATATTATATATGAAAATTCAAACTTTGCCAATTTCTTATGCCATCCTCCCAAAATGAGGACCGTATAAAAAAGGGGTGAGATCTCTGATTAGTTTCAGGTGGTGCTATAAATCTCAGAGTCGAGAAGATAGCACTTGGTAGGAATTTTCATTTCGTGTTGAAGATTTTATTCTCTAGGAAGCACCTGTATGTCTCTTGAGAACTAAGGGCTTCCTACACAAAGGGAAACAAAGGGTTGACTATATAAAGCTGAGTGTTTGCTGTAGATTTTGGGACTGGAAAAGAGAAAGAGAGAGACAGAAAAGAAATGGAGAGACTCTAGTTCTTAAAGTATACCAGAATCTGGCATCTAACAGGTAAAGCCTCCTTGAGATTTCCTTGTGGAAATCTTCCTAAGTCACTTTTATTATATTAATGATTATCAATATGTAAGGAACACTTATTATATTTGAAAGTCTTTTGACACATATTCTTAAAAACAAGGAAATATTTCCCTTGCCTGATAAAGAATATTTACTTGAAATCACCCATTTATTTATTCATTCATTTATTTATATCATTATGGACTTACAGATCCATATTTCATTCAATGGGTTATTATGTACTACTATTATTATTTATTTTAATGCCCATATTGTTCTAGGTTTGTAACAAAGAACCACTTCAAGTTGGCTCCTGTGTCCTATTGACATGTTTCCGTGATTCTTTTCGTGTTTGCTTATGTAGGAAAAATAAAGCCGGTCAGGCTCCCTCACCTGGCCTTC
>NW_017733616.1:0-15279 GCF_001890085.2 Hipposideros armiger
CATCTGTGCTTTGGCTTCCTCATCTGTAAACATTTTAATAGTAATAAGAGTACCTACTCCATAGAATTGCCACTATTAAATAAGTTAATATTTTAAACTGCTTGACACATGGTAATCATTATACACTTTTTTCCCAAATAAACTCACTTATTGGGTTTACTTTAATTTCCTTTAGACTCCCATGAAATTAAGTCAACAACACCTGTACCCATGCTTAGTGATTTGAAGTAGTTCCTACAATATGGCAATGGTTATGGTTTTAGGGAGGACCTATTTCACTGCTGCATATTAATTTATGTATTAAATTTTATGTTATTAGGGAAAAAAACATAAAATTAGCACATTAAAGAAGAGGTGGAGGCAGGTGAAGCCCAAGCTTGTGTGTTGAGGAAGGTCACCTGAAGGCTCCATCATCACTGGGAAGCCCAGGAATGTGGGCAATTTCAGATCTCCGGGTCTCATGAAATGAATGGTCTCCTGAAACGTGCCAGATCAGGAGAACCCTACTATCATTGTATCCTACTGTCACAAAGCTGACCCAGCTTGTGAGCCTGTGGTTTCCTAAGGCTTTGGTCACTGCGATGCTGCCATCATGTAGGCACTACAGTTATGTGGCAGGCCCAGAACTGCTGTTCCTGTCAACAACATGACCTCTGAAATCCTGAGCTCATGTGGTCTTTCTGGACCTGTTGCCGCTATGGTCACATGGTAGATCTGGCTCTTCAAATTACCAGAGCACCGTGGACTCCCAAACGTTGCCCACTATGTGGATTCTTTCCATCACAGGGCCCTTACTAGCTAGTGGCATGTGGAATCCTCAGCCCTCAAAATCACGTAAATGAACAGTTCCGTAGGATCATATGGATGCTCTGGTCATGTATGCCCCAATGGTCTCATGGCAGGCTTCCATGAAGACTGTGGGCTACAACCCTGCCGATCCGTAAGTCAGCAGCTACGTGGCTCCGCCCATCTCGTGGCAGGCAAAGCCCTTGCAGTCAGGTGAGCACTGCCGCTACCCAATCATTGTTGGTCATGTATATCCTGTGGTCACGTACCATGCGCTATGATGATGCAAGACTCAGCTCTCTCAGTCACACGAGGATTGAGGGGTGTTTGAACCCTGGGTCTTTCCGTCTTGTGGCCCGTGACACGGCAAGACCCTGAAAGTCCGGTAGGTGGCACTGCACAGCTGTGGATTAGGTGGGTCCTGTAGTCTTGTGACCCCTTACGATCGTGTATGAGGGCGCGGCCTTCATGTGTGTGGAAACTCTCCTGAAGTGTAGTTCAGCGTACCTTTCTGAGAAGTCACACCGTTAGGCTCAGAAAACCGTTAAAACTGTCGACCCTACCCTGGTTCTGGGGAATTTCGACAAGACTCTTGCTCAGATCCCAACCTTTCCCCTCATTTATATCCTGCTGTGGTGAGCTTACTCGGGTAGGGAGGGCGCCAGCGGGTACTAGAAGCTTTCTCACGGAATTGGCGGGAGAGAGTTCATGGATTTCTCTCAGTGGCCAGGCTCTGGAAACAAGATGGAACTCTCTTCCCCTTTCCCATCCCCTTCCCCACATCATAGCCCTGATCTTGCTTATCACCCTGCAATATTCACTGTCTGTGCAGTATGATGACCTCCTCTGCCCTCCACTGCCCTCCCCTGACCGGGATGTTATGAAGAACACCAGAGACCTCCTAGATGCTGATTTGCATAGACGAGTCCAAATCTGTTCTTAGTTTCTGTCTCTTATTTGATTCTATAGATAGAAGGAAGGAGAGATGCTTTTTTAAAAATAATTTGATTTTTTTCCATGAACATGGGAAAGAAAATATGGGAGATTCAGAATTTCTTATATTTACTTTGCTGCTCAGTGGTTGTTTGTTTTTGCTGTTTTTTTAATAAATGGTTCTTGTTTTTTTTGTTTTTTTGTTTTTTTCTTAATAAATGGTTCTTAAGTTTTTGTTTGTTTGTTTTTGGGTTTTTTAAAAGATTTTTGTTGGGGAATTGGGGGGATGGGAACAGTATTGGGGAATTGGGGGAAGGGGAACAGACAAGTTGCTGTCATTTTTTTCTTCAGTCTAGTTGTGGAGGACGTTGCTTCACTAGCCCAAGCTGGCACCATCATTGCACTCTTCCCGGGCAAGGCAGATCAATCGCTGGCTTCTTGACGGCCACTCACAGCGGCTGCTGGCCACTCACGCTGGCTGCTGGCTACACACGGTAGCCCATGTCAACCCACTGCAGCAGTGGCTGCAGCCTACGCAGTCGCTGGTGACTCATGGCAACTCAGCTCCAGGTTGAGCTGTTGTTCAGCATCTTAGCTGTGGAGGGCAGTGTCACTGGCCCTCATATGTGGGATCCGAACCGGGGCCCTCTGGTGTCCCAAGCCAGTTCTTAACCATCGTGCCACTTGGCCGGCCCCAGTAGATTTTTTTAAATGCATGTTGGGACGGGATCCCGTAATATGTTTGTGCTTGGGATGTTTAAATGGCTTAAACTAGTCCAACAAGAAGAAACGCTCTTAACTCTGATTTTCTAACCATTACTACCCTTTTTTCTTAGTTTTTTTCATTAGTTTCAGGCATTGCTTCCTTTTTAAAAAAAAACATTATTTTTTCATTTACAGTTGACATTCAATATTATTTTATGTTAGTTTCAGGTGTACAGCAGAGTCATTCTAACCATTGCTTATTGGACTCCTTCCAAATACCCTCCTCTTCTTCGTGTGGAAAAAAATAGTTAATTTTTTAAGAAAAACATACTAAGTAAAATTATAGATGATACTTGCATTTCGTAAAAATCATGTCGATGGTACTGAATGAGTCAAGTCCAGCAAATAAAGGATTGCATTTATATTTATAGGTAATTTAAATATTTTTTGATAAATGGTTAAAGAACATTATCACTTGTGTGATTCTTATCACATTATATCCACTGTATTTTTCTTTCATTTCAGCACTTTCAGGGTCGTTCTACAAGACACTATGTCCGAGAGACAGCAAAAATAAAAATGTGTTCTTCCATTAAAGAAACATGGGACACACCAAAATGAAGGTAAAACGATTTCCCTATTGTAGTATTTTTAAAAGATAATATGCCACTATGCAACTTGAATGTCAAAGAGAGGGGTAGTGTCTTACTTAGTTCGTCCAGGCTGCTGTAACAGAACACCATGGACTGGGTGGCCTATAAACAACAGAGGTTTATTTTTCACAATTTTGGAGTCTGGGAAGCCCAAACCCAAGGCACTAGAAGGGTCAGCGTCTGGTGAGAACCCACTTCCTGGGACATAAACGGCTGTCTTCTTGCTGTGTTCTCACATGGCAGAAAGGGCATCGGAGCTCTCTGGGTCTCTTTTGTAATGGCACTAATTCCATCTATGATGGCACCTCCCGCACAACCTAATTTTCCCCAAAGGCCACACCTGCAAATATTATCACATTGGGATTAGGTTGAAACATAAACATTTAGTCTATAACAGGTAGTGTCTTCAATTTACAAGGGGATGGAACATTTTCCCACAGACCATTTGAGGTACTAGTGTTCTTCAGAAAACATTTTAGGAGACCCTGCTAAAACTAATTCTAGCACACGAATACCACGTACCTACATTTACTGAGAACAATGTAGTATATGTTTACTAATATTTATAATCTGTGCTTCTCATTAAGAAACTACTTATTGCTCTTTAACTCATTTTCTCTTAGTTCATTAGTCATTCTATTTCCTGTTTGATCTTTCCACTTGTTCATTCTTCACATTCCTCCAATTTATAAGTATGTTTCTGATATCATGATGATAAGAAATAAGTGTATAAGTGCAAGTCATTAGGAAGTCTTATCCGTAGCAACAAATACAGTGCCCCACTCTTAGAGCTAGATGCAACTTAGCTTTAAGGATAAGCAGATGTAGTATTTTTCACTTTGTACCAATTTTTCACACGTTTTTTAAAAAACACCTTTTTACCATTATTTAACAATTATAGCTGCCATTTTCAGTTCCTAGTATATGTCAAACACTGTGATAACCTCATCATATAAGTTATTGAATTCTCAGAAAAAAATTGAGGTGTTATTTTAATTTAGAGGTGTGATATGAGAAAAGAGATGCTGCAATATACATGGAGATAGACAATCCCCAAACTCAGTGGCTTATTCCTCACTCCTAGTTCATGTTCATGGCCAGTGCACACCCATCACGGAGGGTGGATGTTCGGGGTCTGAGTGATTCTTATGGGAATGACTTGGAGACACAAGCTGACAGAGCAGCAACGATCTACAAAATAGTCACTGTGCCTGAGGGTTAGAGAGCCCTAGTGCAGGGAGGGTCTCAAACCAACAACCATATGTTCTGGCCCAGAAATAAGACAGGTCTGTCCCCACCCATTAGCCAGAACGAATCACGTACTCATCCCCACCCATAAAAAAGGGGTCAAACAACATGTTCAGTTCTATGAGGCGCCGGGAACAGGGGATAAAAGGAAACACTTGGCAAACAGCAGTACTGACTACCACGGGATGGAACTGAAGCTCAGTGAGATTAGCTATTCCTTAAAGTCACATAGGCAGTAAGCGACAGACCACATTCCAGATATATATTTAACTTCAAGGTCCATGCTGTTTGTGCTCCTCCTACTTTCTACATTGTGCGCTTATCCACTTAAGTGACTTTCATATATACTTATAGAAATCCCTTTATTTCAATGCTGCAATTCCATCTCCCGTAATCATCTGATATTCCAACAGTGGGATTAAGTAGACATGATGACCTTGATTTTAATCCCCAGCATCAGCCACAGGTCTTTCCCAAGTAAATAAATGTATTGCATAATTGGATATCCATGCTATTCAAGGATAAAAATTATAAAAGAAACCCAGATGGTTGATGAAAAGACTGTTCATTTGTCTTATATTTAATATAAAATAATCTCATGCCTTTCCATATTGTGAAGAAAAAATAATAAAAGTAAGTGCAAATTTTAATGATATAATTAACATATGAAAGAGTTGAATAAAAGTGCTACATGTTAGTGCTTTAAAAAAATAAGAAAATAAGGGCCGGCCGAGTGGCTCAGTTAGTTAAAAGCTCACTCAAGGGGTTGAGCTCTGAGCAACAGCGGTTCGATGCCTGGCCCGAGCTGAGCTGCTACTGAGCTGCCAACAGGTGGCAGGATGGCTCAGCTAAAAAAAAAATACAAAAAAAATAAGAAAGTAAACATCTGGTAAGATGGGTCAAGAAAATTAGGAGGCACAGGTAAGCCACTTTGGGATGGAAAAGACTGTCATGCCTGCACTTACAGTAAAGATGTAAAAGATAGATAAGAGAATATTATGAAAATGATATGCTGATAATTTGAGAATTTATGTTAAATGTATAGATTCTAGTAAAAATATGACCCTTTTATTTATTTATTTATTTATTTATTTGTTTGTTTGTTTGTTTCTTTGTTTTTAGCTGAACCATACTGCTACCTGTTGGCAGCTCAGCAGCTGCTCAGCTTGGGATGGGCCTTGAACCGCTGTTACTCAGAGTTCAAACACTTGAGTGAGCTCTTAACCAACTGAGCCACTCGCCCAGCCCAAAATATGACCTTTTTATATTGAAGAAATAAAAATACTAATGCTAAATGGATCCTTAACAAACAATGCATGACAACAAAAAATTACTGGTCAATCGTAATTATAGAAGTGATAAAAGTATAGTAGAAATAAGATGATAGCAAACAAAATCCAGCAATGGCAAAAACAGATAATACAGGATAACCAAGTTGTGTTTATCCCAAACTTGCAATGTAGTTTTAACATTAGAGGATCCATAATGTAATTCAACACATTAAAAAGGTAAAGGAGTAAAGAAAGGATGATTATCACAAAGATTCCAGAGAGAAAAAGGCATCCAATAAAATTCAACAACCAATGAAGATTAAACAAAAACACCAATAACTCTCAGCCAACTGGGAATAGAAAGATGCTTCCTTTTCTCCCAATATAAGTGTGTGTGTGAACATGTGTGCATGTATATGTATATTATTTCTAATGTTTTATTTCTAGAAAGGTTGCATGAATATAATCATTTTATGTTTCAATTGTGGTTGACATGCACTATTATTTTATATTTGTTTCAGGTGTACAGCATAGCGGTTAGACATTTATATAATTTATGAAGTGACCCCCCCATTACTCTAGTACCCACCTGGCACTATACATAGTTGTTACAAAATTATTGACTATATTCCCTATGCTCTATTTTACACCCATGTGACTATTTTATAGTTACCAATTTGTATTTCTTAATCCCTTCACCTTTTCACCCAGGCCCCGAACCCACCTCCCACCTGATAACCATCAGTTTGTTCTCTGTATCTATGAGTCTGTTTCTATTTTTGTGTTTTTTTTTCTTTTCTGTTTATTTTGGTCTTTGGATTCCACATATAAGTGAGACCATATGATATTTGTTTTTCTCAATCTGACTTATTTCACTTAGCATAACACCCTTTAGATCCATCCATGTTGTTGCAAATGGTAAGATATCATTTTTACGGCTGAATAATATTCCAGTGTATATATGTACCACCTCTTCTTTATCCAAATGTCTATTGATGGGCACTTAGGATGCTTCCATATCTTGGCTATTGTAAATAGCGCTGTAGTGAACATAGGGATGCATGTATCTTTTTGAGTTAGTGTTTTGGATCTTTTTGGATAAATACTCAGAAGTGGAATTGTTGGGTCATAAGGTAGTTCTATTTTTAATTTTTTTGAGCAAGCTCCACACTGTTTTCATAGTCACTGCATCAGTTTGCAATCCCACTAACAGTGCATGAGGGTTCCCTTTTCTCCATCTCTTTGCCAACACTTACTGATTTTTTATTTATTGATGATGGCCATTCTGACAAGTGCAAGTTGATATCTGGTTGTGAGTTTAATTTGCATTTCCCTGATGATTAGTAATGTTGAGCATCTTTTCATATCTCTATTGGCCATCTGTATGTCCTCTTTGGAGAGATATCTATTCAGGTCCTCTGCCCATTTGTTAATTGGATTGTTTACTTTTTTGGTGTTGAGTTGTATACGTTTTTTATAAATTTTGGATATTAACCCTTGATCAGATGAATCATTGGCAAATAGCTTTTCCCATTCAGTTAGTTGTCTTTTCATTGTGTTCATGGTTTCCTTTGCTGTACAAAACCTTTTTGGTTTGATGTAGTACAACTAAAAAGTTTTTAGTTTGTATATTGTTTCTTTTGTTTCCCTTGTCCAAGGAGACACGAGTATATCAGAAAAAATATTACTAAGGGCAATATCAGAGTGTTTACTGCCTATGTTTCCTCCTTAGAATTTTGTGGTTGTGGGTCTTACTTTTAAGTCCTTAATCCATTTTGAGTTTGTTCTCCTACATGGAGTAAGAAGGTGGTCCAGTTTCATTTTTTTGCATGTATCTGTCCAGATTTCCCAACACCATTTATTGAATATACTGCCTTTACCCCATTGTATATCCTTGCCTCCTTTGTTGTAGATTAAATGACCATATAGGTGTGGGTTTATTTCTAGGCTCTCTATTCTCTTTCATTGATCTGTGTGTCTTTTTTATGCCGGCATAATGCTGTTTTGATTACTATTGGCTTGGAGTATAATTTGATATCATTTAGTGTGATACCTCTAAATTTCTTCTTCTTTCTCAAGATGGCCGTGAGTATTTGGGGTCTTTTTATGGTTCCATATACATTTTTGGATTATTTTTTCTAGTTCTGTGAAAAATGCCATTGATATTTTTAATAGGAATTTCATTAAATCTATAGATTGCTTTGGGTAGTATGGACATTTTAGTGCTGTTAATTCTTCCTATCCATAAACACAGTATATGCTTCCATTTATTTGTATCTTCAATTGCTTTCTTCAGTATCTTATAATTTTCTGAGTACAGGTCTTTTACCTCCTTAGTTAAATTTATTCCTAGGTATTTTTTTATGCAATTGTAAATGGGATTGTTTTCATAATTTCCCATTCTGATAGTTCATTATTGGTGTATAAAAATGCAACTGATTTCCAAATATTACTTTTGTATCCTGATAATTTACTGAATTCATTTATCAGTTCTAATAGATTTTTGGTGGAATCTTTGGGATCCTCTATATGTAGTATCATGTCACCTGCAAAAAATGAGAGTTTTATTTCTTCCTTTTCCTTTTGGATGCTTTTATTTCTTTTTCTTGTCTGATTGCAGTGGCTAGGACTTCCAGTACTATGTTGAATAAAAGTGATGAAAGTTGGTATCCTTGTCTTGTTCCTAATCTTAAGGAGAATGCTTTTAGCTTTTCCCTGTTGAGTATGATGTGAGATAATGGGTTTGTCATATGTGGCCTTTATTATGTTGATGTTTGTTCCCTCTAGTCCCACTTTGCTGAGAGTTTTTATCATAAATGAATGCTGGATTTTGTCAAATGCCTTTGCTGCATCTATTGATATGACCATATGAATTTTATCTTTCATTTTGTTTATGTGGTGTAACACATTAATTGATTTGCGGATATTGAATGAACCTTGCATTCCAGGTATAAATCCCACTTGATCATGGTGTATGATCTTTTTAATATATTGCTGAATTGAGTTTGCTAGTATTTTGTTGAGGATTTTTGCATGTATGTTCATCAGGGATATCAGCCTGTAATTTTCTTTTTTTGTAATGCCATTGTCTAGTTTTGGAGTCAGGGTAAAATGAGCTTGGGAGCTTTCCCTCCTTTGAATTATTAAAATTGCTTTGAGAAGGATCGGTGTTAATTCTTTGAGTATTTGGTAAACTTCACCTGCAAATCCATCCAGTCCAGGACATTCATTTGTTGGGAATTTTTTTATTATTGATTCAATTTTATTGGTAGGAATTGGTCAGTTCAGATTTTCTGTTTCTTTTTTATTCAGTCTTGGAAGACTGTTTCTAGGAATTTATCCATTTCTTCCAGTTTGTCCAATTTGTTGTTGTATAATTGCTTGTAGTACTTTCTTATAATCCTTTGTATTTCTGTGATGTCAGTTGTCACTTCTCTTTCTTTTCTGATTTTATTGATTTGGGTCGTCTCTTTTTTTCTTGAGGAGTTTGGTTAAAGGTTTATCAATTTTGTTTATCATCTCAAAGAACAAGCGCTTGGTTTCATTGAGCTTTTGTATTGTTCTTTTAGTCTCTATTTTGTTTATTTCTGCTCTAATCTTTTTTATTTCCTTTCTCCTACTCACTTTGGGTTTTGTTTCCTGTTCTTTTCGTAACTCCTCTAAGTGTAAGGTTAGATTGTATTTTTTAAATAAAGTATATTGGGGTGACAATGGTTAGTAACGTTGCATAGGTTTCAAGTGTACAATTCTGTAATACATCATCTATATATCACATTGTGTGTTCACTACCCAGACTCAGTTCTCCTTCCATCACCATATATTTGATCCTGTTTACCTTCATCTACCACACCCCTCCCCCATTATCCTCTGGTAACCACTAAACTATTGTGTGTGTCTATCAGTTTTTGTTTCTTTGTTTGTTTGTCTTGTTCCTTTGTTGCTTTCGGTTTTATATCCCACATATCAGTGAAATCATATGTTTCTTGACTTTTTCCTCTCTGATTTATTTTGCTTAACATAATAATCTCAAGATCCATCCATGTTGTCGCAAATGACACTATTTCATCTTTTCTTATGGCAGAATAGTATTCCATTGTGTATATATACCAGCTCTTCTTTATCCAATCACCTATCAAAAAACACTTTGTTGTTTCCATGTTAATCATCGGAAAAATGCAAATAAAAAAACCACATTGAGATATCACCTCACACCAGTTACAATGGCTATCATCAACAAGACAAATAATAAGTGTTGGAGAGGCTGTAGAGAAAAAGGGACCCTCATACACTGCTGGTGGCAATGCAGATTGGTGCAGCCACTATGGAAAGCAGTGTGGAGGTTCCTTAGAAAATTAAGGATAGAATTACCATATGACCTAGCAATTCCTCTCCTAAGTTAAATAGTTTATTTGAGATTTTTCTTGTTTCCTGAGGTAGGTCTGTGTTGCTATGAATTTCACTCTTAAGATGTTGCTATGAATTTCCCTCTTAAGACTACTCTCCCATAGATTTTGGGTCATTGTGTTGTCACTTTCATCTGTCTCAAGGTAGCATTTGATTTCTTCCCTGATCTCGTTGTTAACACATTCATTCTTTAGTAGCATGTTATATAGCCTGCATGTGTTTCTGTGCTTTTCAGTTTTTTTTTCTCGGAACTTATTTCTAGTTTCATAACATTGTAGTCAGAGAAGACACTTAATATGGTTTCAGTCTTCTTAAATTTATTGAGAATTGCTTTGTGACCTAGCATGTGGCCTATGTTGGAAAACGTTTCATATGCACTTGAAAAGAATGTATATTCTGTTGCTCTGGGGCGAAATGCTCTAAAAATATCAATTAAATCCATCTGCTCTAGTGTGTCTTTTAAGGTCACTGATTCCTTGTTGATTTCCTGTCTGGAACATCTATCCATTGGTGTCAATGGGGTGCTAAAGTCACCTACTGTGACTGTATTACAGTTGATCTCTCCCTTTGTTGCAGTCAATATTTGTTTATATAGTTAGGTGCTCCTATGATGGGTGCATAGATGTTTACTAGGGTTATAACCTCTTGTTAGATTGATCAATTTATCATTATGTAATATTCTTCTTTGTTTCTAGTATAGCTTTTGTTTTAAAGTCTATTTTGTATGATATAAGTATTGCTACTCCAGTTGTTGTTTTTTTCATTTCTTTGTATGGTATATCTTTTTCCTTTACTTTCAGTCTGTGTGTCTTTCAATCTGAAGTGGGTCTTTTGTACACAGCACATGTGTGGGTCTTGTTTTCTTATCCATTCAGCTATTCTATCTTTTGATTGGAGCTTTTAACCCATTTACATTTAAAGGGATTATTGATAAGTACATAGTTATTGCCATTCTATTGTTTATATTTATGTTCCCCCCCCCAACTTCTTTTTAAGAGATCCTTTAACATTTCTTATAATACTGGCTTGGTGGTGATGAATTCCTTTAGCTTTTCCTTGTCTGGGAAGCTCTTTATCTCTCCTTCAATTTTAAATTATAGCTGTGCTGCATAGAGTAGTCTTGGTTGTAGGCCCATTTTTTTCTTCATTACTTTGAATATTTCCTGCCACTCCATTCTAGCCTGCAAAGTTTCTATTGATAAATCAGCTGCCAGGCTTATGGGAGCTCCCTGGTTAATAACTAGTTGCCTTTATCTTGCTGCTTTTAGTATTCTCTGTTTGTCCTTGAACTTTAGCATTTTACTTACAATGCGTCTTGGTGTGGGCCGCTTCAGGTTCATTTTGTTTGGAACTCTCTATGCTCCCTGGACTTGCATGTGTATTTTCTTCACCAGGTTAGGGCAGTTTTCCATCATTATTTCTTCAAAGTGGTTTTCGATGTTTTGCTTCTTTTCCTCTCCTTCTGGTACCCGTATGATGCGAATGTTGTTGTGCATGATGTTGTCCCAGCAGTCCCTTAAACTGTCCTCATTTTTTAAAATTTTATTTTCCTTTTGTTGCTCTGATTTCAGGTATCCTGCTATCTTTTTTTCCAGATCGCTGATTCAGTCCTCTGCGTCATCTAATCTGCTGGTAATTTCTTCTAGTGTATTCTTCATTTCAGTTATCGTATTCTTTATTACTGACTGCTTCCTTTTTATGGTTCCCATGTCCTTTTTATGCTTACTCTGTCTTTGTTGAAGTTTTTGCTGAGTTCCTTGAGCATTCTTATCACTAGTGTTTTGAAGTCTGTCTCTGTGAGGTTGCTTGCTTCCATTTCCATTAGTTTATTTTCTTGAGTTTTCTCCTGTTCTTTCATTTGGGACGTGTTTCTTTGTTTCCTCATTTTGGCTGCCTCTCTGGGTTCTATTCTTTGTATTAGGTAGAAATCCTATGTCTCTCAGTCTTCACCGGGTGGACTTCTGCAGTAGGTGTCCTGTATGCCCCGGTGGCATGGTCTCCCTAATCACCTGCGCTGAATGCTCCAGGAGAGTCCCTTGTGTGGGTTGTGTGTGCCCTCTTGTTGTAGTTGAGCCTTGATTGCTATTGGCACATCAGTGGGTAAGATTGACTCTTGGGCTGACTGGCTATGAAGATTGGTCACACCCACATCACATGAGGTGTTGTGTGGGAGGCTGACCCCACAGAGGGAGATTCGCCCCAGCAGGCTCATGTGCCTGTTGAGACCACCTTTTGGGTGTGCCATTTATGGGGCTAATCAGGTAGTGCTCTGAAGCCAGCCTCTGAGTGCTTTGATTTTGGCCCTCTTAGAAGGGGCTACCATACAGGCCAGGTTAGTTGCTGCCTGTGACAAGCCCGGGGCTAATTGGTAAGAGCTACAGAGCTCTCTACAGTTGGTGGCTGCCTGTGCTGGACCTAGAGGTACGTGTGAGAGGCCACGCTGAGAACCAAGGCTGGCTGATAGTACCAAGCCTGGGGTAGGTTATCAAAAGGCCCAGGGCACCCCAATGCCTGTGGCCACCTACTAACTCCCCATAAGGATCAGCCTCTGAAAGAGCCTCAGGTGGTATGTGAGTCTGATGAGGCAGGATCTCAGGTTGTCAACAGGGTGGGGCAAGCATTCACCAGGTTAATGCAGATTCAGATTTGGCATCAGTGTTGAGCCTGGGGCCGCTTGCAAAAGTCTCAGAGCACACTGAGGCCAGCCGCCTGCCATCTCAAGTCCGTAGACACCCAAGTATTGTCCAAGAAAGATATCAGCATGGGTTGGGGCTGGTTGGCTGCCACCCATAGTGCCTCCAGGAAGAGATTTCTTTAAATTGATAATGGGTATTTAGGAAAACTACAATGAATACCATATATAATAATGAAATATTAATAGCATTCTATTTTAAATCACAAAGAGCAAATGTGACTCATCTTATCACTTCTGTTCAACATCTTAGTGAGTGTCCTAGGCATTCCAGTAGGCTGAAATAAATACAATGTATACATAAATTAAGAAGTGTATATAAGTGAAAGGAAACAAAACTGAGTATAATTGTCTTCATATAAAACTCAAGAAAAGCTACAAAAATATAATATTAGTGATTAACAAGTTTATTTCATGTAAGAATAATATAAACAAAATAATTGCAACCAATAGAATCTAACATTTTCATTGTGAATATATCATTAACAATAGTAAAAAATTGTTTTGTGAAATATAGTATGAATTCGCTAATTTGGAAAGTAGCACAACACTCGTAAACACTCTTATATGCTTTCCTGTACTATAGAGACTGGACAGCTTAAATCAAGAATGGGGAGCTATGTGTGTGCACGCACACACGTACTAGATCCCCTTGCATCTAGGATCCCAAACATATCTCCTTGCATCAAACATATGCACCATAGTGAGACTTGGAGGGCTAAGTGAATGATGTGGGAGCCACACATGGCCCAGTGATGTGTATGACAGGAGAGGTCTCTGGGTTTCCTGGGACAGTCTTAGCAGAGTTTCTAGAATTCAGTCTCTGCCATACATGTCATGTAGGAGTCAAGCAGCAGTGGCTTTTCAGCAATGACAGTCCCATGGTGTGAATGGGCCTCCCTGGCTGTGAAGCTTCCAAGCCGGCTTTTCTGACCCTCACAGAGTTTTAGAAGCTATGTAGTACATTTTACTAAAGCTGTCTTATTTCTATGATATAGCTATCTAGAATGGATTCTGGCATAGGCAAGTGGGAACCTTGAATAACAGAGTCTTGACACCAAAATTGGTTGTAAGCAAAGGGACCTGAAGGAAAGGAGGATGTGGGTGAGGTTGTCTGACCCAGGTGTATGTGAAGATAGTAAGGATCCAGTTGACATTAGAGGATGAAATATTGGTATTCCATGGCACGCACTGGTAAAAGAGTTGGAAAAATTTACCACTGGTGCTCAGTGGAATAGAAATGCCTTTGAAGTCAGTGTGTGGGTGGAACAAGCAGCTGCTGTTAGGGACTCAGAGGACACTCCTTTCCCCACAGCATTGGGGAACGTACTGGTGAAGAGGACAACTTCATCTTTCAAGTGTTCTGAAGTGGCTGACTTGTGTATGCCACAAATGACATGAGAGATTCTGCCACTGACATACTCAGCCTCATTTCAGTGGGGATGTTGGGATCTTGGAGTCACAGGCCAAGTACGAGGTGTGATAAAAAATTACGGTGAAATTTTAAATTTAAAACAAATTATTACAGTTAAAGACACATTGCCATTAATCCCTCTCAGAATACTCCCACTCACTTCCAACATACTTATCCCATCATACTTGCTACTTTCTGAAACAGTTCTGGAAGCCCTCTTTCACAAGTGTCTTTAGTTGCACTGTTGTTGCTGCCTCGATGTCCTGAATTGATTGAAAATGGTTACCTTTAATGGTCATTTTGACTTTGAAGAAGAGCCAGAAGTCTCACGGTGCCAGATGCTGTGAATAAGGTTGATGAGGACACACCATAATGATTTTTTCACAGAAATCACCATATCACAAGCAATGTGTAACATGGAGCATTCTCATGAAGGAGGATGAAATCGTTTGCCCATTTCTGAGGTCGTTTTCCACACACATTTTTTCTTAAATGCTCTTAAAGACACTCATGTGTGGCGATTTCCAGAACTGTTTCAGAAAGTGACAAGAATGATGGGAATAAGAGTGTTCGATGCGAGAGGGAGTATTTTGAGGGGGATTAATGGCAATGTGTGTTTTACTGTAATATATTTTAAAATTTAAACATTCACCGTAGTTTTTGTTAACACCATGTAGAAGCACTTAACCTCCCAGGTCAAGATGAGTGCTGTTTACCTTAATATGCAGCCAGGATGGAAGGGTAGTCACGTTGGTTTGACCAACAGCAAACTTGGAGGTGGCTAATAGCTTAACAGAGCCCTTGGATCTTGAAATATCTGAACATCTTTGAAACTTGCATTTGATCAGTGTAAAAGATAATAAAATATAAATAGTCATTTATAATAAAATATAAGTAGGTAAAGTATATATAAATAAACTCTAGGGATGTGACTTGAGTCATCTTGATAGTGAATGATGGTAACTTACTCAATTCTGACACCTGACCCAGAACACCAAGAATAAATGGACTACTGAGGAAAAGGCCCTACGATAAAGGCACAAGTAACTATGGTAAATCGTCTTCCTGGGCTTTGCCAAAGGGGCTGCTTTGTAAACTCAGCCATTTACTAGAGTTACTCTGCACTTACTTTTAGGACACTTGCTCTAAGCCAGAACTCAACAAACTTCCTCT
>NW_017733616.1:15412-18350 GCF_001890085.2 Hipposideros armiger
GTTACAGCATGGTTGTGCTGCAATAAAACGTTATGTATGGATGCTGACTTGAGAATTTCAAATAATGTTCACGTGTCAAGAAATATTCTTTTGATTTTTCAGTAATTCAAATATGTAGAAACCATTCTTATGTTGCAGGCCCCACCAAAACGGGCCACAGGCCAGGTTTAGCCCATGGACCATATTTTGCCAATCCCTAATCTAAGCTAATGGAATCACTAGCAATCTGAAACAACACTGAGTAGAAACTCAGCAAAATGAGGTGACAGCTATTTGAGGAACTTCTGGCAAGCATCAACCAAAAGCTGATATTTTAACAGCAGTTTTCAAACATGGTTACACACTGCAGTCACATGGAGAGTTTAAAACTGTGGCTACCTGGGTCTGACCCCAGTGTTGCTTTAATTGCTGTGGGTGTAGCCTAGTGCTTGTGATGATTTCAATCTCCCCAAGTGTCTCTAGTGTGTAAACAAGTTTGAGAACTACCTGAACAACTCCAGTGTTCAGAGTGCAGCACTTAATTTGAAAATTTTATACTTGTGGTTTGGGAATAATAATATTCCACTAATAAATATGCATAATATTCCAATAGTTATAAATACACGCTGTGCTGGCAAGCATGAAAGAATAATTTCCATGTGAGATAGGGAGAATAATCTCCTTATAATAAAAAAAGAAATGGTTAAGCACAGTGGTATCGTAGGGTCCACAAGTGGTAGGTCCATGGAGGAAGCTAATCCACTGGTGAGGCCAGGGCAAGGTATAGATTATAGCCAAGCACCCAGGAGCCCAGGGTTAATTAAGCAATGAAGCCTCACCTGCAAGAGACAGTCACAACCCAGGGTAAGTATGGGATGGACAGAACAAACTCAACAAATCATATCATTTGCACTGAGGCATAAAAAAAGCAGAAAAAGGTCTCAAGATAATATTTCCCCAGAGAAATAAAGGGGTGATCAAGGAAGAAATTATATGGATTATAAAAGAAGACTATTCAAGAAAGATAGCTGACTTAACACAAAGATCTACTTTCACTTCCTCCTGAAACCTCATTAAAACTTCACAGGTGAACAGATACATACAATGGGATATTACTCAGCAATAAAAAAAGGCAGGAACATTACACTGACTCAAAAAGCCAGACACAAAAGCATACAGGATGAATGACTACATTTGTATGAAATTCCAGAGCAGGCAAAACTGATATATAGTGACAGAAAGCAGATCAAGGTTTACATGGAGCTGGGAGACGAAAAGATTAATTGGGAACATTTTCGAGTGTGTTATAAGCTTTATATCTTGATCAAGTGGCTGTTACCCCTAAATCCCTAATTTCTACATATAAGTAATTTGGGATCAAGTGAAGTTGGGTGTGTCATCCAAAGTGATGCAGCCTATATTAATCAGAGAGGAGACTTGTGGATCTGATTATCAATAAGGAATTGTTTCTGTTAAGCTGTAATGATGAGTCAATAGGAATACAGCTTCACCCAAAGCACCTGGCAAAAACCTGACCCAGCCTTTTCTACAAGTAAAGCATGGACATGAAAGTATAAATAGTCTGCATTCCAATCACTCGTTTACCAACAGGGTTGGCATTCTCACATGTTACTTTTCCTTGACATCTTCATGTTTATATTTATACACCTAAACATAAACATTCATTAATATTTCCTTCTGAGTAATCATACTGTAGTATAGTTTTTAAAAATTATTGTAGAAAACACACAACATAAAATTTGCCATCATAACCATTTTTACGTGTTCAGTTCAGTACTGTTAAGTATATTCACATTCTTGTGAAACATTTTGCAAATCTGAACCTCTATACATTAAACAGCAACTATCCATTGCCTTTCTCCCCCTCCCCCCCATTCCCTCATAGCCACCATTCTGCTGTCTGTTTTTGTGCATTGGACTACCTTAAATACTTCATATAAGTACAAACATACAGTGTTTCTCTTACTGTGTCTGCTTTATTTCATTTGACTTAATGTTCTTAAGGTTCATCCGTGTTGTAGCATGTGATAGGATTTCCTTCATTTTCAAGGCTGGATAATATTCCATTGTGTATATATACCACAATGTGCTTATCCATGCATCCATGGATGGGTATTTTAGTTGCTTCTACCTCTTGTATATTATGAATAGTGCTGCTATGAACACAGGTATGCATATGTCTCTTTGACACTCTACTTACAGTTGTTTTGGTTATATATCCAGAATTGAGATTGCTGAATCATATGGTATTTCTATTTTTTTCTATATTTAGGAATCTCCATACTGTTTTCCAAAAAGGCTGCACTATTTTTCATTTCTATCAACAGTGCACTACGGTTCCAAGTTTTTCAAATCCTCACCAAAACTTATTTTCTGTTAGTATATTTTTTAAGTAGCTATCTTAATGGGGGTTAGGTGATATTATGTTGTGATTTTTTTAAAGATTTTTATTGGGGAATTGAGGGGAGGGGAACAGACAAGTTGCTATCCTTTTGTTCTTCAGTCTAGATCTGGAGGACGTTGCTTCACCGGCCCAAGTCGCATGACCATTCTGTGATACTGTGTCTTCCTCTGAAAATGGGATTAGGCTGTCCTGTCCCATAGGCTATTTTATAGAGTAAATGCATTAGGTTAAACCTACAAATCTAGTGAAGCTGGTAGACAATCTGTCCAACAGTGAGCTCTATGGGAGGGGCAGAGCTAGCAGCCAAGGAACCTGGGGGTCAGGCACAATCTGGGCATGGAAGGAATCTGGTTGCTGAGTGTCAGTAGGAGAAGGGTCATTGGTGGGGATGTGATGTTTCCCTTCCATCAGTTGTCTGAGGGCCCATTTTTCACCCAGTGTATGTATCCTGAATGATGAGCTGTTTGTGAGGGATGCCACCCCCAATGAGACTCAGAGGGCGTTCTCCATCAGAGTGCCCACAACCACCTCCAG
>NW_017733617.1:0-7318 GCF_001890085.2 Hipposideros armiger
TGAAGGGCTTTGTTTCTAAGGGCCATGTTTGGCTGAGGAAGAAGAACCCGTGGCACTCAAAAGGCCTCAGTTGCACCAGAGACCTGGTAAATTAGACTGAAAAGGCACAGTTTGCCTCGAATTCTAATCAGAGTCCCACTGTTAAGAAAAAAGAATCTCAATTTGACTAGTAGGCTATTGGCTGATTTTTTTTTAACCCTTAATCAAATGGGAATTGAAATAGTAGCACAGGTACTTGTATGCTCTATATACCCTTAAGGAGTGTAATTTTCATTTACCTGTTTAATATTGTCTAATTTCAGGCCATGTGCTAAGTAGCAGTACTATAATACTTTAGGCAAGTTGTATAAGATTTCAACTTAGAAGTCTAGGCAGCGCCCTTATATTTTAACATTGAGGCATTCTTCATTAAATATTATGCTTTCTGGTAAATCTGCCTCTTTTTTTGGGAAAGTTACATATTTAAATTTCCAGCTTCTCGATGTGACTTGGAGAAGGGACATATTACTCCAGGACAGAGTAGGCCATGTAGAAAGGCATCACAATTGGAGAATATGTGTGACATAAATTCTATGAGGGCAGAAATCTTCTTGGCCATCCCCTCCCCGTGGTCTCATTATATCAGAGACCAGAATGTGCTATTACACGGCCCTCAGTAAAGATCCATGAAGAAGACAAGAGGCAGGTGGATGCAAAATACACACTAGAGGCAGTTGAGGTGAGGATGGACGGACATCACATAAACGTGATGTGAAATGAATGCTGCTACTGTCAGTGAAAGGTTGACTGCCTGGACCCAGGAGAAAAGAGAACTTTATGGGGACCTTCAGTAAACTTGGGATCCACAGGTCAGATCCATGAATTATATACAATGAATGAAAGGCAGAATTCAAATTACAAGTAATAATTCCACTGAGAATTTTTGTAGCTATGTAATGATTCATGGTACTCTTTGGTCGTTCATTTTCCTCATGACCAGGAATACTGCTCTCAGATTCAGAGAGCTTGTAATAGAATGTACCACACACAATGCACATTTATTTATTAACATTTAGAAATAAAGATGTTTCTACAATGTAATGTAAATGGTTAGATGTGTTAGGGCCCTTACCTCATCATAAAATACAAATGATCATTATTGAAAACATGCTGGGCCATTTATATAATGATTCTCAGTATTGAAAAAAAAAGTCATACTTTGGGGATGTATAAATTCAGCTTCTTAGTCTGATAAATACTCAATTTGGTAATAATTACACAGAAAAGAAGCCTTTAGTTTGTTGTTTGTGTGTGAATTGTGGTAATTTTTTGCAAGGTCAATTCTCGCATCTGTTAAAAGTGTGTGCAGAGAATTAGAGAGTGTCAACTAACCCACAATACAGTGTTGGTGATGCTCAAAATTTACCTGTCAGTCAAAGCATAAGACAAATGGATTATTTGCAGACATTTTGCTGAGAATCAATTGAGAAAAAAGCCAGATACTCAGAGTAAAACAACAAACGAGATCTCAGCTGATTGTAGTAAATGACTCATAGAACTAGCTCATCCCAGAACTTTTCAGAGCCTCATGAGAGGCTCTGAATTAATGTCTCCAAGGTTAGTTCCCAAGAGAATCTCACCAGGCTCCTAGTCAATGAAAGGAGTCGACAATGAACAGAATTAAAGAACTTAAGCATCAAGAACAGGATCCATTTTTAGTAGGTCATTTCTTCTGATGGTTCTTCGATTTTTAATGAAATGTTGGCAGACAATTCTATACCTTTCTTCCTCACCCATGCTCCCCACTCTACCCCCTTCCACATACACCTCTGTCCCAACTAGGACAAACAGAATGATGTAGAGCAGACTGTCGGGAGCTTAACCTAGATAGGAAAAAGGAAGGAAAGAAAGATTCCAAACAATCCTTCTCTGAGTTTCCACACCACACACAAGTTAGTCATTGCACTGCCAAATTTCTGAGGACCGTTCTATGCCTAACAGTTACCTGGAAATCAATCACTCTATTCTTATCTTTCTGGACTACTGAGATGCGAGTGGTAGCAGCAATGCCTATCCAATGATGTCTGTCTATTGTTTTTGTCCAGCCTTAGATAAAGCCAGTCCATAGTCAATAGTACATCTACTTTTATCTGCTAATGTGAGTCCAGCTTTGTCATGAGAGTACCCCATGAACCGAGCATCCTGACTGCACCAAGAAGCAAAAGCCTAGTCAATGGAGAAAGCACCGCTATTGGCATAGCTATGTCTCCTTGCTGTGGCCCTTTCCACACTGTGGTGTAATTTATTTTTACAGCCTGTCTTGCTCACTGATTTTGTGTTTCTCAAGAGCTGGCATGGATTCATTTTGTACACACAGCGCCTAGCACAGAGCCAAACGTATAGTGGGTAGGTAACAAATGTTCATTGAACGAACTATTTGTTTTCAAATATAAAATAAATAGTGTGTCTGCTTTAAAATCAGAGAGTCAGTTCCATATGTATTAAAAAATAAACATAAATATAGACAGTAAAAGAATTAGAGAAAATAAACATGAATATTTATCTTAGGGTGAGGAAGTACTATATAAACAAAAATAGTAAAGAAAGTAAACAAAGGAAATGGTTAAGAACAGATATGGTAAATTTGCTTTAAATGACAGCTAATAAGGAGGAAATTGGCATTGAAATCAAGAGTTGACTGCCTCCCACTGCATACTAACTTTCCCTGAAAAGTGGTTTTTAACACAATTGAATATTTTCAATTACATGTTAAAATGAACAATATTCATGTAAGTAATGCAGTGTTTGCACAGATAAATTGGTTTAACTCATTAAGGAAAATGCTACATGAATTAAAAAAGACATATTAAAATGTCTTCTGAAAATGTATCAATGAATAACTGGTTTGACTGTATTTCTCAGAGTTTAGTTAATTAATCTGGAGTCCCTTAGGTGTGATCCTGGAATTAAAATACTAAGGAATTGCTTAGTTTAAAAATACATACAGTTTTACAACTTCACAAGGATATCACAAGAAATGATCCTTCTATTTACATAGCCTTTTTGGCTGAGATTATTTTACAAGTACTATGCCCATATTGATGAAGAAAATCCACAATTATAGGTTAAAGAGCTTAAGAGAGAATTAAAGAAAAGGGCATGTTCTGGAAAAATCATAAACATTATTTTTATGCCTGGAATTTGGAATTTTGCTATCTTATTCACTATCACAAAGAGGTTTTTTTGGGGGGAGGGCGTAAATGATTATTTCTCTAGTAAATTTTAAAGATTTGAAATCCTATTAACAAAGCCTATATCCTATACTCATACACAAATACATATTTTTAACAAATTAATAAAACTCAATACTTTAATAAAAATATCAACCTGTGTATATAAATACTGGACACTTTTAAAATTAACTTGATCAACTTAGAATTCAAAGTTAGCACTTGATCAAATTAGCTGGATGATTATTATTCATTGTTTAGTATTGTAAATATACAACCTGAATTACAGTAAATGGATAAAATAAAAAATAAAAGCCATAACTTGGGTTTTATTAAAAGACTCTTGCAGGTGGGAGGGCATGGAGAAAAAAAAAAGACTCTTGCATTACAATATCGATCTTCTCTTTTTAAGTTATTTAAAATTATAGTTAACATACAATATTATATTAGCTTCAGATGCACAACATAGTGATTAGACATTTGTATACCTTATGAAGTGATGTCAGTCTTAATAGGCAGGAATCATTAATTGATGAAGCAAAGAGTAAAGCATAGGCAGACATAAAAAAAAATCAGCTGCCAAATTTGAGAAGCTTAACGTGTTATAGGAAATATTCTAATGCTTCTACAAAAATGACTGAGTGAAGTATTTACAAAATATAGTAAAATACTTTAGCTAGAAAATGAATATTCTGAGATCCAAGATGGCAGAGTAGATAAACACTGCACCTGCTTCCTTCCATGAACACATTAAAATTACAACTAAATTATAAAACAGTCAGCCTGGAGAATCACCTGAAGTCTGGCTGAACAGAAGTTTTATTAACTAAGGATATAAAGAGAAAGCCATATTGAGATTGGTAGGAGGGGCAGAGATGTGGAACAGGCTAAATCCAAACCTGTGTGGTGGTTGAGAACCAGGAAGGATATTAGCTATGCAGGTTTCCCCAGAAGAGCAAGGGACCCCAACCCCAAATGGCCTCCCCAGCTCAGAGTACTGGTACAAGGAAGAGGAGCACCCACATATGACTGTGAAAAATAGTGGGATTCCAACTGGGCCAAAGGCTGTAGGAAACCCAGACGTCTTCTTAAACGACCCATGCACAGACTCACTCGTTCGCAGGCACTCACCTTGGGTTCCAGCAGAGGGACGGAGACATACAGGGGGACAGACTGAAGTGTGAGGCTTCAGGGGTGGGGAGGACTGGAGGACAGTTGGAATTTTCCCTGTGACGGGTCTATGTTCGTGCAGCTGGCAGGCAGTTGCCATCTTTTCTGTGTTGAGCCCACCCCCACACGGCCAAATCTGAATCTAATTGGCCTGGTGAGCTCAGCTGCTCTGCCCTGACTCACTAGAATATCACCCAATCCAACTCCCCCAATGCTGGCGGCACTTTCTCCAAAAGCAGCCAGCCCCGTCTGCATTGCACTCTTTCTTGGAAAACTATCAGTGTCCAACAGACCCCAGGCAGATGGTGACTGGCCTCAGTGTGCTCTGAGAATGTTTCTGAGTAGCTTCAGGCTCAGCACTGGCATCAAACCAGAATTTACACTAACCTTGTGACCATAACTCTTCTCACTCTAGTGACTCCCTGAGATCCTATCTCACCCAACTTGCATACCGAATGAGGCTTTGCAGTGGCTGACCCGTAAGAGACCTGGCAGGTGGCAGCAGGCCTCGGGGTGTCCTGGTATTTTGCAGAGCTACCCCAGGCCCGGTATTGGTGGCAGGTGCCCTCAGTTCGCAGCATGGCGTTTCCCACACAACTCCAGGCTTAGCACAGTCAGTGAACAACCATGGATTGCTTTGTAGCTCCTACCAGGTAGTCCCCAGCCGGTCATAAGCAGTGGGTGACCTGGGCCTGCACTGGAGCACCTCGCAAGAGGCCCCGGAACCAACATATTTGTAGGTTAGTTTCAGACCACAGCAAAGCACTGCCCAATTAGCCTCACAAGTGGCACACATAAAGTGTGGTCTCAACAGGCACCAGAGTCCACTGGCGTGAATCCCACTCAGTGGGGTAAGCCCCTCACACAGCAGCTTGTAAGCTGTGGATGTGGCCAAACCCCACAGACAGTCAGCTTGAGGGTCAAGCCTGCCCACTGACCTGCCAATAGCAATCAAGGCTCAACTATAACAGGAGAGCACACACAACCCACTTAACAGACACTCCTGAAGCACCTGGTACAGGTGACCAGGGAGACTGTGCCAGGACCCCACAGGGCACCTACTACATAAGGCCACCAGGCTAATATTGGGAGACATAGGAGAGCTACCTAATACATAGAAACAAATAGAGAGGAAGCCACAATCAGGGAACAAAGAAATATATCCAAAGTGAAAGAACAGAAGAAAACTCCAGAAACAGTATTATGCAAAATGGAGGCAAGCAAACTATTAGAGACAGAGTTCAAAACAATGGTTATAAGGATGCTTAAGGAACTTAAACAAAGAGATAGCAAACATAAAAAAGGACATAGAAACCATAAAAAAGAACCAGTCAGAAGTGAAGACTACAATAACTGAAATGAAGAATGTGCTAGAAGGAATCACCAGCAGACTAGATGAAGCAGAGAATCGAATTAGCAATTTGGAAGCTAAAATAGCAAAAAACACCCAGTTGGAACAGCAAAAAGAAAAAAAAATCCAAAAAAACGAGGAGCATTTAAGAGACCTGTGGGACAACATCAAGCATAACAACATTCACATACCAGGGATGCCAGAAGGAGAAGAGAAAGCAAGGGGTTGAGAACCTATTTGAAGAAATAATGACTGAAAACTTTCCTAACCTGGTGAAAGAAACAGACATATAAGTCCAGGAAGTGCAGACAGTCCCAAACACGAGGAACCCAAACAGGTCCACACCTATACACATTATAATTAGAATGGCAAAGGTTAAAGACAAAGAGAAAATCCTAAAAGCAGCCAGAGAAAGGCAACTATTGTAGTAACTTATAAGGGAGCTCCCACAAGAATGTTAACTGATTTCTCAACAGAAACTTTGCCGGCCAGAAGGGATTGACACAAAATATTCAACGTGATGAAAAGCAAGGACCCACAACCAAGAATATCCCACTCAGCGAAGCTATCATTTAGAATTGAAGGACAGATAACGAACTTCCCAGACAAGAAAAAGCTAAAGCAGTTCATTGTCACCAAAGTAGTATTACAAGAAATGTTAAAGGGACTTCTTTAAGATGGGGGAAAAAAATGATCAAAATTATGGATAATAAGATGGCAATAGCTATATATCTATCAACAATTACTTTTGGGCTGGTAGAGCAGCATGTTGGTTAGGTAGGAGCTGGTTTGGGACGCCAGCTCTAAGCAGCAGGGCCCCGGCTCGGATCCCACATGCGGCCAGTGATGCTGGGCCCTCTACAGTTGGGATGGTTAACAACAGCTCAACCTGGGGCTGGGCTGCCGTAAGTCACCAGTGACAGCGTAGGCTGCAGTGGGATGCCATAAGCTACCATGTGTGGCTGGCAGCCAGCATAAGTGGCTGCAGCTGGTATGAGCTGCCAAGAGCCGCTGTGAGCGGCCATCCAGAGGCCGGTGAACGATCTGCCTCACCCGGGAGGAGCGAAGTGGTGGTGCCAACATGGGCCAGTGAAGCGACATCCTCCACAACTAGACTGAAGAACAAAGGACAGCAACTTGTCTGTTCCCCTTCCCGATTCCCCAATAAAATCTTTAAAAAAAACCCCAAAAACAATTACTTTCAATGTAAATGTATTAAATGCTCCACTCAAAAGACTTAGGAGGGCTGAATGGATATGCAAACAAGACCCTACACATGCTGCCTACAAGAGACTTACTTCAGATTGAAAGACACACACAGACTGAAAGTAAAGGGATGGAAAAAAATATTTCTTTAAAATGGAAATGAAAAACAAAAACAAAAACAAAAAAGCTGGGGTAGCAATACTGAAATAAGGCAAAACAGGCTTTAAAACAAAGGCTATAACAAGAGACAAAGATGACCCCATTAACCCCACTTCCTGGTATTTATCTGAAGAAGAAACCCAAATGCTACTTCATTACTTCGAGGCGAATGTGCATCCATATGTTCATTGCAGCATTGTTTACAATGGCCAAGATGTGGAGG
>NW_017733617.1:11483-14246 GCF_001890085.2 Hipposideros armiger
GTAACAAAATGCAAACATGAATCTCAGTGATAACTAGTGACATTGTGGCCTCTCAGTAAATATTTGTTAAGTAAATAAAACACAAGAGTAAATAAAGTGCTCATTCAAAGTTTTGTTAACTTTTTCCTATATAGATGTTTCCTACTTATGGAGTTTTATATATGCTGCATTGTTAGAGGGGAAAAGAGATATTTAGTTTTATTGACTTGTCTAATACACAAATCTGTACTATGTGAAGATGCTGGAGTACTAGGTTTCAGATGTGTTTAAAGTGTTCATCTATTCGATTCTACAAATACCACTTTAATGTCTACTATGTGCAAGACATTGATAGATGTCATGAAAGAACAAAAAATGAAAACAATACCATCTTAGTCTCTTATTAAGATAAGGTAGGGAAAACATTCTTACAAAAACTGTAGCAAAGGAGTATATTTAAAAGACATACCTACAAGGGTGGAGAAAACATGAGAGGATGCAAAGGGCACTCAATTTTGAAAGGTGGAAGCAAGTGGATAAGAGGAAACTGACATCAGTAGGGAGAAAGAGGGACAGACTCAAGCTACATTTGCAGAATCATAAACAGCATTAGCTGCTTCAGGAATAGAGGTGAAGTGTGGTTCTGAAATCAGGTATCCTGTGTAAAATCTGTCTGAGAACCAGTTAGGCCTCTGATATCTTCTTCGCCTCACTGCTGTGTATCCCTCCCCCCCCAAATTCTGGAGATGTCTTCCTTAGAGAGGGAACCAGGATCTTGAGCTGGTGAATGCTACACACAGTTGAGGGTACATGTACCATGATGACATGTGTGGATAAACAATCGGATGTACGCCAAATAATGAATGCAAAGTCCCCATCTCTTCCCTTAATTAGTTCTCAGGATGCTGGCTCCCAGATACTTCTCCTCTAGATAGAAATTGGAAGATTTTTTCTTGGGGAATTTGACCTTCTCAAAGCAGAAAAGTCAAAGACACTGACACTTGGAATTTCTTAACAAATTGTCTACATGGGTCAATTCACAGTGTAGTTCAGAGCTGAGGAAAGGCTCTCAAAGATAAAGACCCAAACTAACAAGCAGAAAACAAAATAAGTAAAGAAATTTTGAGGCAAGAGGTGATACAAGGGGGAAAAAAAATCCTTAAACCAAAGAAACTGTTAGGAGCATGCACAAACTGAAAAATAAGGCTGCAATAATATAGAACTCTCAAATAAAAAAAAGCAGCATTTGGAATTAGAAACATAATAGTACAAATGAAAACTCAGTAGGAAGACCGGAAGATAAAGTTATAATAAATTTCCCTGAAAGTAGGGTAAAGAAATAGACAAAGAAATGGAAAAAAGAGAAAAGGCAAGAAACTTAAAAGACAATTCCAGAACACCCAATGCCTGAGTGATAGAAATTCCCATAAGAAAATGGAGAACACAGAACATAGAGAGGAGAAAATTATCAACAAATAATTTGTGAGCATTTCCCCCAAATAAGTCATAAGCTTCCAGACAGAGTGGGCCTGCTAAATATTCAGCCTGAGATGCCTCATGTTTCCCAGAATTCATCCACTGTTGGTCCTGTGATACCCTAAAGGGCTCTTAGAATCTCTCAGGCCAGACCATGATTTAACTCTCAGTGCCTTGAAATAGGAAAACTCTCAAATACTGCATAATAATTTAATTGAAAAATAATAAAACAGTAGATGAAAACTCCCTGGACAGTATCATAGTATTTAACAAGCATGCTAAAGAACAGGAGGGGTATTTGCCCATAATGTCATATTTATGCCACTTTGTAGAACATTCATCATCCACATCAAAATGTGATGTACCTTCTGGGCTATTAACTTCTATAAAAAAAAAAAAGATGTTTCATGGTTCCAAATTATGCCAGGTGTTGCCAATGAAAAATGGATGACTCTTAAAGCCCTTTATTCCATTTGACCAAATCATTGTCCTCAGCAATAAATGAGCCATGCAATAAGTTCTGTAGACTTTCAGACCCTTTTACTTTGAATTCAAAACATAACCTTTTCTAAACAAAGCATGAAAAAACCAGCAAAAATAATCGCTGTTTAGCTTCTTTCCATTTATCTCCATTCATTCAACAATTCAACAATAGTTTAATGAATCCCTATTTTTGCAGGTTACACTCTTATTGCTAAGACTACTAATTATACAGAAATAAATATGTTCAAGATAGTTGTTTAAACAAATACATATACGAAGATCTGACAATTAAGTTCACGAACTTGTTGTAATGCTGTTGCTAACTTTTTTGACATCACAGCAATTATTCAATATGAATTTGTGCCAATTGGACAAACATTTAACCAAGTTTACTATTTGGAAGGGCTGAAAAGGCTGTGTGAAAAAGTCTGAAGATCTGAACTTTTCACCAACAATTCATGGCTCTTGCATCATGGCAATGCACCAGCTCCACGGCACTATCTGTGAGGGAGTTTTTAGCCAGTAAACAAATAACTGTATTGGCACAATGTCCCTACTCACCTGATCTGGCGCATGACTTCTTTCTTTACTAGAAGATAAATAAAATATTGAAAGGAAGACATTTTGGTGACATTCAGGATATCAAGGGTAATACGACAGTTCTGATGGCCATTCCAGAAAGAGTTCCAAAATTGCTTTGAAGGGTGAACTAGGTGTTGGCATTGGTTCATAGCTTCCCAAGGGAAGTACTTCGAAGATGACCGTAGTGATACTCAGCAATGAGGTATGTAGCACTTTTTCTAGGATGAGTTTGTGAACTTAATT
>NW_017733617.1:20486-24085 GCF_001890085.2 Hipposideros armiger
TTGTAATAACTATGTATGGTGTGATATTGGTATTAGATTTGTTGGGGTGATAGATGGGAGGGGGTTGGGGAGCAGGGTGAAAAAGGTGAAGGGGTTAAGAAGTACAAACTGATGGTTACAAAATAGTCATGGGGACGTAAAGTAAAGCATAAGGAATATGGTCAATAATATGGTAATAATTATGTATAGTGCCCAGTGGGTACTAGACTAGTCAGGGGGATCATTTCTTAAATTATGCAAATGTCTAACTACTATGCTATACACGTGAAATTAAAATAATATTGACTGTCAACTGTAATTGAAAAATTAAAAAAGAGGGGAAAAAGGGTATGGGAATAAGAGGTTCAAATCTCCAGGTATAAAACAAATAAGTCATGGGAATGTAATGCACAGCATGGGGAATGTAATTGATAATATTGTGATAGCGTGGTATGGTGTCAGATCGTTGCTGGACTTATGGTGATCACTTCTTTAGATATATAAATGGTGAATAACTATGGTGTACTGCTGAAACATAATATTGTATGTTAGGTATATTTTAATAAAAATCTTTAAGAAAAGAAAATGAATATTCTTTCTCTAGGTAAGTGTCACCATTTAGCAATATAAGACACAGGATGACTGACTGAACTGTGGCCTCTTCACCTTCATTCTGGGTGTGAAACTAGTTTCAGCTGTAGTCAAACCCCCATTTGCAATAAAATGTAGTGCTACCTCCTGATCCAATGTCCTTTTGCTACAGCAACTTTTGAAACGATGATAATTTAACTGTGGGTATAGCCTCCTTGCTAATTTTGTATAGCAGACATAGCTTCAGCAGCAGGTATTAATTTCTCAGTAAATTTTGGTTGGGCTCCTTGAGAAAGGGTCCCTAAGAGCTGCTGTTCTCTAAGCTTTTTTTCCTGAGAATTTTTTTTTTTCCAGGCCAAAGGTAGCAAATGCCCCTGGGTCTCCTAGTGTTCTGATGCCAGTTCTTTAGAATGATATTAATCTCTATGCCACAGATTCATGTATTTTTTAATCTACTTCAAGAACAAAAAGGATATAATGGCCCATTAGGAAACATTAAATCCTGGCCATTTTGTTAATGTTCTCGCTAATATGTGTTCTATAAAGTTGCTCACTTTTATAACTAAGATTCTAGTGTCATGGGTTAATGAGCCACGTAGCCACTAATGTTGTCCATCTGTCATCAATCCATTATCAGGAAAGGACTAATCTAGCACCGTAGCAGATGGATCAGAAGTCCTGTAAAGGTAAATTATCCCCATCTTTTACTGTAGTGTCAGATTTACAGCGCATTTGCACATACCTATACCATATTGGATTGTTAAGACCATTCTCTGACGGCAGGAGGATATACAAGTATATTAGTCTCATTTGTTTGAAAGGCCTGGCAGGGAAGTAGAGAGCCTTATGCATCGTTGACCAAAAAGGGCTCTTTGGTGGGAGGGAGTGTCCTCTTATTGGGAAGGCTGACTGTGCAGCTTTTGGGGTAGTGAGGATAGAAGAGAACCAACACACAGTCAGTCAAAACGCCCCTGTGTGACCTAGTGCCGATTTCTGGATGAGGAGTGCGTGTTTCTACCAAGCAGCAGTTACATGGCAGAGGAGGGAGGCAAACTCAGGCTGCTGATTTGCTCTTGTCTTTTCCACTATGCTTCTGTCAAGGTCTTTGGGTACCCCAATGCTAATGGCTTCGACATCATGTTCATGGTAGACAAGAAAGGTTGTTGAGGCCTGCTCCAGTATGCCCCATCCTTGCATGGCTCTGCCCTCAGCTCTGGGATGCCCCTGACTGTGGGTCTAAGGGTAAACCTGTTATCCTATCTGGTGATCATTTCAGGAAAAGACCTGAAACCCAAGTCCTGCAAAGGAGGTATGTGAGAAAATCTGCTACAAGAACTACAATTTTTCATATTTAAGTGAGCACTGTAACTTTTTCTGGATGCTGGGGCAATAGCATAACAAGAAAAACAACAATTATGGCTCTCACATGTGTAGCCCATACAGTATGCCAGCCACGATCCTTAGCGCTTCATGTATTTTAACTGACTTAATCCTCACAACCACCCCGGCAGTAGACGCTAACGTTCTTCTGACCTTGTAGATGAGGAAGCGGGTACCGATGTATGAAGCTTGGAACTGCTACAACTTTCCTGCTTCCGGTCCTAAGTCAACACAGCAAGGTTGTCATTCTCCATTACATGGGGATATACTTGGGCTCAGCCAACTTAAATAACTTGCTTTAATCGAGAGCCAGTAAGGAGCAGGCTTGATTTGGGGAGCCAGACTGATGTGGCAAAATAGAGCCATGGTAATAATCCGGGTCTTTGACGACATCACTGTTGGGATGTGAGATGCTCAATGTCCTTAACAGCCGCAGTACTTGAGTCAGAGTTCCTGGTACTAGCAGCATGAGCCTTCCCAAGTGATCTGAGTCATGTTTTAGCATCAACTCTGGATGCAGCTATTTGTTTTGAGTGTCGGCCTCATGATTTTCGCTCAGTTACTTTTTCATTTGTAAAACGGGAATGACAATGGCACCCACTTCATATATGCAGTGAGAGCAAATGATATAACACACACAAAGCACTCAAAACAGTGCTTCAGGTATAGTTTGTATTCACTAAATTTTAGTGAATATTCGTGATTATTTTATTATTTTTTATTATGGTTATTTTGTTATTAAGCCTTGGCATTTTTCTAATCTGTAAAATGTGGATAGCAATAAACTTGTAGGGTTATGAGGATTCAGTGGAACCCATATAAAGTGCTAGCAGAATATACAGCATATAGAAAATTTTCAGTAGATATTTGGAATATTCTTTCTAATTCAATTTTAATTTTAATCAAAATAATATATATATGATGTAAAAGGTAAAATAAATGCTAAAGACTTCTAAGTAGAAAAAGCCATCCTTTGTATTTTGAGTTAAAGCTATTCTAACATCTTATTTTCCTTTTTAAAAATTCACATACATTAAAAAATAATACTGTCATCTTTTATGTAAAGATTTACTCCTTCAATAAGCCAGCCTGAATACAAATTTCATACTTTTTTTAATAAATGAAAACCAATTACAGTCTGTGCGAACTGTTGCATAAGGAATGCCATACTATTGCATAAGCAATTGGTCTATTTCTAGAATGAAAAATGGAGACATGTCTGGCAAATTATATTGCTTGCTGATCCATAAACTTGTATAGATCAAATATCCAAGTACAAAAAGTAAGTATCTAATGCTATAGCCCTATGGAAATATTGTACTATCTTGGATAAACCGAAACCCTGACTTTCAAAATCTAGTGATTTAAGTGTAATTCTGGTTGAGAGAAATATTAATAAAAGCAACCTGATTCTAAACAAATTCTAAATACATTACAATTAGCTTTCTAGCCTTTTCAAAACCTGCTGATGCCTTGTACAGAAGCAATAAACTAAAACTCTATTTGCATTATTAAATTTAGCAATAGAATGAGGGCTTCTGTATATCAGAGTTATATGTGGTGACACATACAAACCATTGAAATGTCTACTTCAATCTGTTCTTGATTTGGGGACTAACAAATCTTAACCTACATAAATTCATTTAGGG
>NW_017733617.1:26181-30196 GCF_001890085.2 Hipposideros armiger
GAAAAATGACATCTGAATACAGTCTTAGAAAAGGAAAGGCCATGACAATAACTCGAGGAAGAGAATACCAGGCAGGGGGAACAGCATATGCAAAGGTACTGAGGCAGCCATGTTCCCAGTAGAGGGACCACAAGGAGGCTAGTGTTGCTTGACTGGCAAGTAGTAGGACCAAGGATGAAGATACAGTGGGAATAGGGAGATTGGGAAATATGTTTCTGTAGACCATGTAGAGCCCTGCAGGCTTCTGGAAGGATTTGGCTTTTACTCCAGGTGGAATACAGAGCCATGGAGAGTATTAAGCAGAGGGCTGCCATGATCTGACCAAGTTTGAAAAAGATCACTCAGGCTACAGTTTTGAAAATAGACTGTATAGGGACAAGCGTAAAGGGATTTAGGTCAAGTCTCATCCATTTATTCCCTAGTAAAGATAAAAGGATGTAATTTAACAGCATCATTTTCTATTTATTACATACCCATTTTTTCAGTTTTTACTAGGAAAAAATGTAACAGAACATATCACAGACAAATCACTGAATTATATGACTGGAAGACACCTTGAGAAATAATCTATTCCACCTTGCCTCAATCAGATAGTATTCCAATAAGTGATTTCAGACATATATGAATCTGCTTTATGTTAGAACAGTTCTCGTAAAAGAAATGTCACAGCTCCTTAAAATCCACACTCCAAAGCTTCACAGATGTCTCTATTGGAAATGTCTTCCTTATGTCAAATCAGAATTCTTCATTTTGTAAATTACAATTTATTTTTCTTCAGTATCTTTCTTTCTTTAAATGGGAACTTAGAACAAAGAGTACTAAATGTAGAATAAAAAATCCACATTTCTAGTAACATAGGATTCTTATCATGCTAGCATCCTGTGTGACCTTGGTCAGATCACTGTTTCTATGTAGAAACCAAGTAGCAGATGTAGAACTTCCTTTAGCTCCTAGGAAGAACTGAGCTCTATAAGTNTTGCTCTCCTGTCTTAAACTCAATGATTTCTGGGTGGAATGATACCGATATTATTAGTTTAGAAGTGGTATTTTGATATTAAATACAATACACAGCTGACATCTTTAAATTCTAAAGTGAGTGTTAGCAGCCATGGCAGTACTGAACATTGCAGTTTTGTTTGATATTCTACTGTCACTCAATTTTCAACATTCTTTGGAGGCAGGTAAAAGTGCAGAGACATTGTCAGGATTACCTGGAGGAGAGAGGTGGGGCCAGTGACCTGAAGATGCTGATAATCTAGACCTGAAGACAGGTGTGTGAAGAACTAGCTCATCAAAAACAGAAGGAGGGAGAAAGCGCTATGATAGGCACACAAGCATACCTGGCTGCTGTTAGCACACAGGGTACCTTAGTGGGGTCTGAAGAAACGGAAGCACCTGATGCTCTATGCATCCTGTGCCCATGGGGGCAAGTGGAGGCCGTTGCAGTCAGCCCTCTAGGTTAGTTCTTTGGAACTGCACTGGAAACATCAGTTCCAAATGGGCATGCACAGGGAGGCTTCCCGGAAGAAGAGGCATTTGGATTTGGAAGAAGTGCAGCAGCTCAGTGAGTAGACAAGCCTGGGAAGCGCAGCCTGTTTCACACTCTGGCCCATCTCCACATGATGGAACAGAGTTCCAGAGATGCGTTTTGAAGGAGGCTATTTTGAACAGCTGAGGTGAGCGTACCATTCATATCATTTTTCCTTTGACTCTGCAAGTTTAGTGCTCCCCACTTACTCAACACTGAAAATAGGATTTTTACATTTATTTCAACAGAAACTGAGCTCAGGCATGCATCTCACTCAATCTGCATTTAACTGCCCGCCAAGTTTTTCAGCTGTCTGTCCATTTGAAGGACCGCCTGCATTTCCGCAACCCGACTAAATTTGAGGTTTTTCTAATTGAGAGTTAAAAAGCGTGACCAAAGCATACGTGGCCCCAGTAAATGGTTGGATACAGGCTGTGCATTTTTGACAAATGGCTAGTTCTACGCAGTAAAGAGGGGGACATCAGACGTTGCACCAAACAGACTGCACTGGGCTGATGCCATGTTTGAAAATGCCCAGATGGCCAAATCTGAACATCTCTGTATGCACTGAACAGCAGTGTGAATCAAATGGAGAAAAAAGATTCTGGGNACTAGAAGATAAATAAAATATTGAAAGGAAGACATTTTGGTGACATTCAGGATATCAAGGGTAATACGACAGTTCTGATGGCCATTCCAGAAAGAGTTCCAAAATTGCTTTGAAGGGTGAACTAGGTGTTGGCATTGGTGCATAGCTTCCCAAGGGGAGTACTTCGAAGATGACCATAGTGATACTCAGCAATGAGGTATGTAGCACTTTTTCTAGGATGAGTTTGTGAACTTAATTGTCAGACCTCGTATTTTAGTTCCCTTCTAGAACCTCATTAAAATATCAGTAGGAATTTTAAGAAAAGTGTATAGGTGTGCACAGATGAAGCCAGGTTTTACCTTCTGGGCAGGAAGTTAGAAGACTCAATCTGGGGTACATGGCCACCTGGAAAGCCAAGTGAAATCTATCACTCTAATAGGAAGGAGATAACCAGGAAGACTCATAGCTGTGTTAAGCGTATTTGAGCAATACCTCCCCCACCTTTTAAGTATGAGCCTACAACTAAGAATTATTATTTGAATCAAGCCACTAAGATGGGAGACAGAGATGACAGCAATCAGGAAAAAATAAATGAAGTGCTTGGAAGGAACAAATACCCTAATGGCAGAGATTACTCTTTTTCTCCAGAAAAGAAGAGTATTTTCCATATCCACAGAAAACAAAGAGAAAATATTATAACTATGAAAGATGATCAAGATTTCATGAAAAGGGAAAAAATAGGGGAAAAATAATCTTTGGGGTATTAAAAATATTATGTTGTAAACAAAAAGCTCATTTAGAAATGCTAGAAAAATAAAGTTGAAGAAATCTTCCAGACGATATATATATATTATTTTAAGATTTTATTGGGGAATTGGGGGAGGGGAACAGNTGAACGTTTTAATAGAGAAGTAGGATACACTACCTAAAGTCTTTCTGAATTTCAAAGTCACCACCAGGCAGTTAAATAACCACATTAAAAAAAATTCTTGTTCTAAAAATATTAAAATTCTTAGTAATAATTCATAGGCTATCTACTTTTCCACTCTGCACGGTGGATAACTGTTGAGTAGCATAAAGTACTGTGAATTTACCTTTCCGTGGTATTCTACCACAAAGACCACAGTTCCTGACTAACTAATCATAATTTCAGGAATCTTAATAGCAGCCAACAAGTTTAAAGATCTTCCTTTAGTTACAGCAAATAACAGAACAAGGATGCATAAATCATGGAAAAAGGAGGTTAGGCTTTTGAAGATCCTAAGTTCAACTAAACAGACCCCTCCTTTTCCTCCCTCCCTTTCACTCTCCCTCCCAAAAAAAAGTAGAAAAGGAGGTGGAAGAGAGCAGACATTTAGAAGCATTAGATATGCATTTTCCCAATTAGTTACAGCAGCAATCATTTAATCAGAATTTCCACAATATCAGAACCAGTTTATTTCATTAGCATTAATTCCATCTTGAAGGGCAATGGCAATTAAAGATGTTTCTAATTGGTCATCATTCATGGTTTAATATAGATTCTCAATGTAATTGATTTAGAATTAAAAGTATAATTACAGAGAAATCTAGCAATGTCCTTTATAATAATAACACAGCATCTCATGCTAATTCCCTTGAACTTGTTTGACCTTTTTGAACAGCAACAATTCAGTGTTTATTCTGTTTCAGAATAGACTAAGCGCTTGAGTGGAGCACGCAAACTCTCTTCAAATATTTGAAGGTCTGTTATTCAGAAATGAGGGTTAAGTACAAGTTGGTAAACCTTTTTCCCTCTCATGGGCCTCATCGCACTAAAACAGTACCTATTCTACTGACCCCGTCTGTGAAAAATGAGAACTTTTTTCCACCATTTTCATTTTGTCCTTTCTATTTATTTTTTTTTGCATTTCTCAGCT
>NW_017733617.1:32461-33416 GCF_001890085.2 Hipposideros armiger
ATTTTCAGAGATGCCCGATATTCTTCCTTGCTCTGAGTCCACTGACAATTTCCTGCTTCACTTCATTATTATTATCACCCGCCTAGATTATCTCGGTACTCTTCTGGCTGGGCTCTTGCATGTAGCTGCCTGTCTAATTCATTCTTCACGCAGTTCTTGTACTCATTTTCCTAAAGCTTTACTCCTATTATTTGTTTATTGAGCATCGCTGAACCATTGCCAGATGCCATGTACTGTCTTAGATGCTGATGATATGAAGTCAAATAAGACTTGGTCCTTTCACTTGTGGAAATTGCAATTAAGCTTGGTAGAGAGACATGTAATTAAACAATTATAATATAGTGTGATTAGTGAAACAGTATGAGCCTGTACAAAGTGCCACTGTAATGGGAGGAAGAGATCGAGGCTGCCTATGGTGATGAGGAAAGTCTTTGGACAAGTCAAAGTGATCTGAAATCTGTATATTGAGGGACAGGTGGGCTCGCACCAGGCAGACACTGGGGACATGCTAATTCTAGGCAGAGAGAACAGTATTTGCAGGGACATGGAGATCACAGAGACGTGAAATATAGCAACTTTGAAGAGCTTTAACTTTTCCGGGATTGCTAAAGCATAGGATGTGAGTTAAGAAAAGCAGAATTGACAACAGAGTCTGGGCAGCAACTTTTCTAGGAAGGGTTTCTATGGGCAGGCTATGCAATTGGGCACGCTATGCTACTTTATCCTCGTCTAGTTCATAGGTAATGAGAATGATGGAGTCATGTTTAGTTTTAGGAAGATGGCTCTGGAAAGTTTTCTACTCATTTACTGGCTGGGTCAGGAACCTCCAACGAGGAGAGTGGTGAGTGTCTTGCAGGAGTCCAGGGAAGAGATGATTAGGACTGTCAAGGTCAGGGAAGCAACGGGAGAGGTTGGAGAGAAAAGCCCCAGTCTAGAGTCTGTAATTTAGAAGGTT
>NW_017733618.1:0-12845 GCF_001890085.2 Hipposideros armiger
AGCTGTAGAGGGCAGTGTCACTGGCCCTCATATGTGGGATCCGAACCAGGGCCCTCTGGCGTCCCAAGCCAGTTCTTAACCATCGCGCCACTCGGTCAGCCCCCGAGTTACTTTTTTTTTAAACATCAAAATTTTAATAACATACATGAAAAAAAGAACATTAAAAAAATTACCTTATACCTAACACAATAGTTTCTTATATTTGATGAAGACTTTAGTTGGATTTATCTTGGCAGTATTCATTTATGTAAAATTTTTGTTTTGCATTTACTCCATTCTGATGAAATTCAATCCTTTTGGAATCACAGAAGAGATGAAACCAATACTGCTACAATATTGTGCCTTCCTGAAATACTTCTATCCACTTCTGAGCCGAGCTGTGAAAAAGTTACTTTTTAACCCCCTTCCATACTCTACTCTTTGGAAGTTAAGTCACTAAGTAGAGCCCACTTTCAAAGTGTGGGGAGTTAAAATACAGTGCCTTGATGGGAACTGTATCAATTATTTGGAATTCTGTACAGATTTGTCTTTTCTCTCTCAATTTATTCAACCATTTATATCAGTATGGACTCATGGAGATTTATTTTATATAGTAGGTCCCCTAATCCTAATCCACAGGGGATATGTTACAAGACCCCCAGTGGATGCATGAAACTGTGGACAGTATCGAAACCTATATATACAGTTTTTCCCTTTAACTATGTATCTATGAAAAGGTTTAATTTATAGACACAGTAAGAAATTAACTAATAAAACAGAACAATTGTAACAATATACTGTAATAAGTTATATGAACGTGGTCACTAATTTCAAGGGATCCCTTGCTAAAGTCCTTGTACTGACAATTAACTTTACGAACTCATCCTAGAGTGCTACATACCTTATTGCTGAGTATCACTACGGTCACCTTTGAAGTACTCCCTTTGGGAAGCTATGCACCAATGCCAGCACATTGTCCACCCTTCAAGGCAATTTTGGAACTCTTTTTCTGGAATGACCATCAGAGCTATCGTCGTATTACTGTTGATGTTCTGAATGTCATCCAAATGTCTTCCTTTCAATGTTTCCCTTATCTTCAGGTAAAGAAAGAAGTCGTTGGGGGCTTGATTAGGTGAGTAGGGAGGGTGTTCCAATACAGTTATTTGTTTATGGCTAAAAACTCCCTCACAGACAGTGCCATGTGAGCTGGTGCATTGTCGTGATGCAAGAGCCATGAATTGTTGGTGAAAAGTTCAGGTCGTCTAGCTTTTTCACTCAGCCTTTTCAGCACTTCCAAGTAGTAAACTTGGTTAACTGTCCAGTTGGTACAAATTCATAATGAATATGCCCTCTGATATCAAAATGGTTAGCAACATCATTTTGACTCTTGAATTGGACTGACAGAGCTTTTTTGGTTGTAGAGAATTGGTTGACTTCCATTGCGCACTTTGATGCTTTGTTTCAGGGTCGTATTGGTACACCCATGTTTCATCACCAGTGATAACATGGCCCAAAACATCGTCTTGTCTCTCCAAAAGGTCTTGGCAAACTTTGACTCTCCTTTGCTTTTGTTCATTGGTGAGTTCTTCTTCTTTCTTTTTTTTAAAATATGGAACGCTTCACGAATTTGCGTGTCATCCTTCTGCAGGGGCCATGCTAATCTTCTCTGTATCATTCCAATTTTAGTACACGTGCTGCCGAAGCGAGCACCATTGGTGAGTTCTTTCGGGACAATTTTTGCACACAACTTTCTCATGCCAAGATTTTCAGTTAAGATTTTCCTGTTTTTCTATCGATGTTTACTTGATCTGCTATGCTTCTCACAGTCAGCCGACAATTTTGACGCAGAATTCAACGAATTTTTGCAATGTTTTAGGCAGTTCTGCTCGTTACTGGCTGCTCTGACCTCTTGTCATCAGTGACGCATTCTCTCCCATTAGAAAAATATTTAATCCATTTGTACACTGCCATTTTCTTCACGGCATCATCCTCACAAACTTGGACTAACATGTTCCTGATTTTACTTTCACTCTTGCCAAGTTTAACAAGAAATTTAATGTTTGTTTGTTGCTCTAATTGTAGCTCAGACATTCTCACGACAACACACAAAAACACGCAACAACAATAATGAAAGCCACTCAGCAAGACACCGCCACACATCAACATGAACACAGCTGTGAGACACTGATATAACAAGGTTATGAAACCTTACCGAGCTGTTTGTACAGTGCTGCAATGTAAGCAGCAAGTTCACAAACTTAATTGTAAGATCTTGTGTAGGTTCTGTGCTTTCTGGTGCAACACAATGCTGTTGATTGGAACACATTTCCTGTTCATGTCTTATATCCATGAATTTAATGCCTTTTCCATCTTAACTCAGCATTTGTCACGCACCATCGTTTTAACTTTTGCAGTTTGAGATGAGAAAGCAAAACTAGAATAAATTATTTTCTTTCTTCACAATTTTCACAAGTAGAAACATTTGTTCTTACTATAGATCTTACGAAATTCAGCATACAATTTTTCTTTTCTTAAGTCGAGCTTTCACCTTTTCACTTAAAAAAAAGCACTTTACAGCTTCTTTTTGGCATATGGGAATTGCCAGCATCACTACCCTTGTGCTTTGGGGCTGTTATTAAGTAAATAAGGGTGGGCTGGCTGAATGGCTCAGTTGGTTGAGTGCAAGCTCTGAGCAACAGGGTCGCCGGTTCGATTTCCACATGGGCCAGTGAGCTGCGCCCAAGCTGAGTTGCCGCTGACCTGCCAACAGGTGGCAGAATGACTCAGCTGGTGAGAGCACGTGCTCCTAACAACAGGGATGCTGGTTTGACTCCCGCATGGGATGGTGGGCTATGCCCACCCGCAACTAAAATTGAACACGGCACCTTGAACTGAGCAGCCGCGAGATGCCAACGAGCAGCCGGATGGCGACTGGACTTGGAGCTGAGCTAGATGAGCCCTCCACAACTAAGTATGAAGGAGAACAACTTGGCTGTTCCCCTTCCCCAACTCCCCAACTCCCCAACACTGTTCCCCTTCCCCAGTTCTCCAATAAAATAAAATAAAAAATCTAAAAAAAAAATTAAATAAGGGTGGCTTGTACGCAAGCACTGCAATATTGTGACTTGATATAATTGAGATAGCTACTAAGTGACTAATGGGCAGGGAGCTTCTATAGCATGGATATGCTGGACAAAGAGATGATTCATGTCCTGTGTAGGACAGGGGGCACAGCTTGAGATTTCATCACACTACTCAATTTAAAACTTACGAATTATTTATTTCTGGAATTTTTCATTTCATATTTTTGGACCACAGTAGACTGTAACTGAAAACATGTAAAATGAAACCACAGACTGGGGTGGGGGACTGCCATACTTTGGATTTTAGTCCAATACTAATTTTTTTTCTTGTTCAAATTGTTCCAGCTTTGGCTACTGGGAGCAGTTACAGGTTGGCTTCTGTCCTTGACAAAAACAAATCTAAAAATTGTCATAAAAATTACATAAAATTTACCAATTTAATCATTGTTAAGGATAGAGTTTAGTAGTGTTAACTGTATTTACATTGTTGTGCAAAAGTCTTCTAGGACTTTTTTCTCTTGCAAAACTGAAACCATTCCATTTTACCAACTCCCCATTTCTCCCTCCCTGCAGCTGCTTGCAACCACCAATGTATTTTGTTTCAATGAGTTTGACTACTCCACGAGGTGTGATCAAACAATACGGTGAATGTTTAAATAAAAAAAATTACAGTAAAAGACACATTGCCATTAATCCCCCTCAAAACATGCCCCCTCGCTTCAAACACACTTATCCCATTGTTCTTACCACTTTCTGAAGTTCTGCAAGTCCTCTTTCATGAGTGTCTTTAACTGTGCTGTTGTGGCTGCCTCGATGTCCTGAATTGATTCAAAAAGTTTACCTTTCATGGTCATTTTGACTTTGGGGTAGAGCCAGAAGTATCATGGTGCCAGATCCGGTGAATATGGTGGATGAGGATACACCACAGTGGTTTGTTTTGCTTTTAAGATTTTTTTTTATTGGGGAATTGAGAGAGGGGAACAGCGCTGGGGAATCGGGGGAAGGAGAACAGACAAGTTGCTGTTCTTTTGTTCTTCGATCTAGTTGTGGAGGACGTTGCTTCACTGGCCCATGTTGGTATTATCATTGCACTCTTCCCGGGTGAGGAAGATCTGTCGCCAGCCTCTGGACGGCCGCTCACGCTGGCTGCCGGCCACACACGGTAGCTTATGGCAGCCCACTGCAGCAGGGGCTGCAGCCTATGCCATCGCCAGTGGACTCACGGCAGCCCCGCTCCAGGTCGAGCTGTCGTTCACCATCTTAGCTGTAGAGGGCGGTGTCACTGGCCCTCATGTGGGATCCGAACCGGGGCCCTGCTGCTCAGAGCTGGCGTCCCAAGGCAGCTCTAAACCAACGCGCCACTCGGCCGGCCCCTTAATGTTTTCATTTGACAGAAATTGACGTACCAGAAGCGATGTGATACGGAGCCTTTCAGCTGTGGTCACAAAATACAGTGAATACTGCTGCCGAGTGCCATCCAATGGGAAGGCAGGGATCTTCAATATGGGAGGTGGTGCGTCGAACCTTAGTAACAGTGTGTGACAAGTTTCAACTTGTTCGGTGCAGTCAGTCATGTGTGAGCTACGGTTGAGAGGTGTGCTTTAAAGTGTGCCGTAAATCATCCTCCATCATGACTACGCTCCGTGTCACACATCGCTTCTGGTATATGGCAATTTCTGTCAAATAAAAACATTACGGTGTGTCCTCATCCACCTCATTCACCGGACCTGGCACCGTGTGACTTCTGGCTCTTCCCCAAAGTCAAAATGACTCAGGACAATGAGGCAGCCATGACAGCGCAACTCATGAAAGACACTCATGAAAGAGGACTTCCAGAACCGGTTCAGAAAGTGGTAAGGGAAAAAAGCGTGTTCAAAGGAAAGGGGAGTATTTTGAGGGGGATTAATGGCAATGTGTCTTTTACTGTAATAAATTTTTTAATTTAATCATTCACTGTATTGTTTGATCACGCCGTAGGTACTTCATGGAAGTGGAATCATACACTATTTATCATTTTGTGCCTGGTTTATTTCACTTAGCATAATGTCCTCGAGGTTCATCTTTCTTTTTAAAGACTGAATAATATTCCATTGCATATATAGACCCCATTTTCTTTACCCATGTATGCCTAAATGGACATTTGGGTTGCTCTACCACTTGTCTGCTGTGAACAATGCTATAATGAACCTGAGTGTGCAAATATCTCTTCAAAACTCGGCATTCAATGCTTTAGGGTATATACCCAGAAGTGGAATTGCTGGGTCATAAGGTAGTTCTATATTTAATTTTTTGAGGAACCTCCATACTGTTTTCCACAGTGACTGCACCATTTTACATCCCCACCAACAGTGCACAGGGGTTTGAATTTCTCTGCATCCTCGTCAACACTTATTATTTTGTTTTGTTTCTTCCAACCTTGGGGGTTTGGATTTGAATAGTTATTGTAGCAGCCAGAGATGCACCATGCAGATTTCCCCTCAGGAGAACCTGATGCAAGGAGCGTAGCTGGTTGACAGCTTCCAGGCACTACACGTTCAGATCCACTGAGGCATCTGTGCTGAGACCACACCTGCCTGGGGCTGCTCCAAGCCACTGATTAAGCAATGCAGCAGTACAAGGACAGGTCATTTCTACCCAACTCTGGGCTCTTTCTAAAAGGAATCCTTGCCTGGGAACTCCTGATTGACCTGATCAAGATTTTATGCAAGTTGCACTGCAGTCTAGGGCTGTTTCTAATTAATCTTCCTCTTATCTTTTCCCAGGTGCCAGATCTAAATTGTAGTCTACCGGCTCCCTCTCTCTATGCTTGCTCCTCCCCATTACTCCTCACGTATATTTCCCCCAGTGAATTCTTGCACATTTAATTTTGTCTTGGCACCTGCTTCTTTGCCACACAGGGTTTTGGGAAGAAGTAAAATGAGATGTTTTAGTCCACTGTCTTAATACGAAAGTCACTATTAACTTTTTATGTTCTTTAAAGATTATGAATTTCAAGTTCCATGAAATTATGAGAGAATGAACTACTTTTAACACATTTATTGTCTGAGAGAAAGCATGTTTATTGTTTTGATTTACTGAAGCAAACCATTCCATCAAATTACCCAGGAAAATCCAGGTAGCAGAAATATATATAACAGTGTCCATTCCTTCAAGAGGTCTCAAATTTAAGTTTTAAAACACCATAGAATTATATATAGCATGCCATTTAATCACTTCTACCTTCTATATTTCTATACTTAAGAATTCAAGTATAGAAATGAACTCTGTAGTACTGAGGTGACGTTGTAACCTCCATCAAACATGACTGCATAGGAGTTTAGGTTAAGTGTGAATATTACTGTGAGGTCTCAAGCCACTTGTTGAATCAATCCCATTTCATATTCAGACCAAAACTGGCATATTACACTTGTACATGCACCTGAAGGAAATATCTTCACTGGGTGTGTGTGTGTGTGTGTGTGTGTAGGGACAGGTACATGCCAGGAAAAGGCTGACTGACCACACTGATAACTGAATGTTAGAAGTCAGCTGTTGTCGGTAATATAGAAACATACACAGTCTTCGTGTTCAAAGTCTTCATGGGGATTTCTTCTGTAATTTCTGGAATAGAAGAAAGTTAAAAAAAAATTTCTACCAATTCTGGATAAATATTTAAAAAACATTAACTGCCCAAGTAGCAATGAATTTGGCCTCACCTTAGAGAGGTGTGACCTTTGTCCCAGCTCCTGGGAAACCTCTAAACCCATGAAATTTCCTGAGTGATAGTAGTGTCTTCTGTTATTTGTAGTGGGCCCTTGATCACACCTGATAGTTAATGCTAATGAGATGAGACCAACCATATGATTCAGGGTAGGAGTAAGATCAATCACATGTGCAATGACTCAATCATGCCTACATAATGAGGGCTCAATACAAAAGGGATGCCAAGGCTCAGGCAAGCTTCTCTGGTTGGTAACACACTGTACATACTGACATGCATTGGGGCCAGGACTCCTGGACTGCCCATGACTCCTTGGGGAGAAGACAACTGAAGCTCTGTGTTTGTACCCTTCTCAGATTTGGCCCTGCATATCTATTCCTTTGCCTGTTCTACATTTTATCCTTCCCCTGTAATAACTGTAGTTGTGAATGCAATAGCTCACACTAAGTTCTGCGAAACCTGCTGGCAAATGATCAAAACTGACAGTGGTGTTGAAAAACCCTCCGAATTTGCCGTTAGCACCAGAAGTGACAGTGGCCTTGTGTGGATCCTTCCCTTTGAGGCTGTAGTTGGACCCTAACCTCTTCTAGATGGGGTTAGAAGTCTTGGTCAGACTTATGGAGGACTGCGCCCTCAACCTAACTAACTCGGTATTGCCCAAGATGTCTCCATATCCCCTAGCTCTATACCACCAAACAGATATTTCCTATGTTTACAGCAAAGGCCTAGACATAAAGCCATGCCAGTAGCCCAGATTTATGGTTTGCAAATATTAACTTCCTGTAACAGGAAGAACAGCCATTTCCAGATCTGGGGAAGGAAGAGTACATGGTAAGACCAGGACATCCTGTGATGCCAGAAAACAAGATCTTTTCAAAAGACTGAAGGGCTCATGTCAAAGAATATTGGAGCCAATATGTCCAAAGATAAAAAATTTGAGTATCCAAAGTATAAAGCAAACACAGTTGAATATATGAAAACTCAAAAAGGAGGAGGGAATGAGAAAAAAAATTTTTTTTAAGTTATTTGCCCACCGTGGGGCATTTTGCTTCTAGTTAGATCTGAATTCAAAGGAAAGGGTCAACTTTCTCCAGAAATGGGTTCTGTCCTAGTAGGAATCCTGACTGTAAAAATACTCTCAATGCTGCCTTCTTAATAGATAACTACAGGATCTGGAGATGATATTTAGAATCTAGTGGAATAAGCAAGAAGGCATCAGTGAGTTTTTAAAACTATAAGCCTTATGTTATCCTTCTAATTTACCAAATTATTAACATTTTATGAAAGATAATTTTCAGAGGAAAATTACAGTGAAAATGAGGCTAGGGATACCAGCTTGGGTGTCAAGCTCCCTCCTAGCTTGGCGGTGGGCTTAAAGACAGCAGTCCATGTTCCCAGCATGGGACCCTGGCACCTAGTTCCAGGAGGAACAGAGCGACAATACTGTGTTACTATTCTACCCTGCCTGAGGGATACCTGAAAGGCTTACATAAGGTGCTTGTCTCTGTTTTGCCTAACTTAGAACTCACTCAGGGCAGAATGTGGTAGGTGTTGCTTGAAAACATTGTAAGGCAAACAAAAAGCTAACAGCTGTGTGGGCAAAAGATTATGACTGAAACATACATCGACTGCTTAAGGCCTGGGGGGGGAAGCAGGAGGGTTTCTGTGGACAATTAGGAGATTAAAAATCGCTCAGGCCAGGATGCATGTACAGAAAAGACCCGAGAAGACCCAAAGCTTTCAATACTGAAAAAAGTAAAGGCTTTACTGGCCAAATCTGGCTGCTCCTCAGGCTCAGTGCCAACAGGACGTGAAGGCGGAGGCAGAGTTGTAAATAGCCTGGCTGTGCTGATGGAGTGCCCCTGCAAAGAGCCAGTCCGCAGATTGGGAGAGGTGGGTATTTTGTTTTTAAACTTTTAGCTCCTGGCGGTCAAAAATTTCTCTGTCAAACAGTAGCTGGATACAAGCGAAAGGAACAGAGACTTCAGTGACTACTGACAAGCAGGAATACAGTCTTTGCAAAAAATAGTTTGGAAAAGTCACAAAACAAATGAATGATTACAGCCTTCAAAAATCAAAACCAGCAAATCCTAGGGGGTGGAGGGTGGGGGGTGGGGAGGAGAAACTGATTTCCAGGATTACCACAGTATAGTATTCAAATGTCCGGTTTTCAACAGCAACAACAACAACAGATCACAAGGCATACAAAGAAAACAGGGATGTACGGACCACTCACAAGAAAAAATAAATTGATAGAATCTGTCCCTGAAGAAGTGCAAATACTTGAACTTGCAAACACTCTAAAGCAACTCTCTTACATGGAAAAACCACAGACCAGTGGAAGCCACAGACAAAGAATTAAAGAAAACCATGGAAACAAGTATCAGCAAATTAAGAATATCAATGAAGAGAAACTATACAAAAGAACCAAATAGAGATTCTGGAGTTGAAAAGTACTATAACCGAAATAAATTCACTAGAGGGGCTAACTAGCATATTTGAGCAGGCAGAAGAATCAGTGAGCTTCAAGGTAGGACATCTGAAATCACCCAGTCAAGTGGACCAACATTATGGGAGTTTCAGAAGGATAAGAAGGTAAAGGGTAGAAAGACTATTTGAAGAAATAATGGCCAAATCTTGAAAACAGCAAAAGAGAAGCAATATTACAGGGATATTCAGTAAGATTAAGAGCCTATTTCTAATCAGAAACATGGAAGCCAGAAGGCAGTGGGATAACATATTTCAAGTGCTATAAGAAAAAACAATCAACACAGAATTCTCTATCTGGCAAAACTATTTTTCAAAAATTAAGGAGTAATTAAAACACTCCCAAAGAAAGAAACAAAAAGCTGAGCGAGTTCATTACTACTAAACCTGCCCTCCAAAAAATGGTAAAGGGAGTCCTTCAAGTTGAAATGCAAGGACGCTAGACAGTGACTCATAGCTATGCGAATGGTTACTGCATTTTCGGTTTGTAGTTCCAGTTTTTGTTCTGTACATAATTTAATAGACAAACACATAAAACACAATTGAGAATTTATATTTCTATTTATATATAAAGATGTAATTTCTGACAAGACTATAAACAGGCAGAGGTGAATAGGAGCAGAGTTTTTATACGCTATTAAAGTTAAATTGGCATTAATTCAAATGAGACTGTTATAAATTAGAATGTCAATTGTAATCTCCATGGTAAACACTTAAGAAAATACCTTAAAAAATACACAAAAGGAAGTGAGAAGAGAATCAAAACAGTATACTACAAAAAAATCAACTAAACACAAAAGGTGTCTGTGAGTGAAGGAAATGAGGGACAAAAAAGGTATAAGACTTTCAGAAAAGAATCCCTGCAAAATGGCAGAAGTCCTTCCTTATGAATAATTACATTTTATTATTTTAATTTTTTTTTTTAAACCAGAGCCTAACTGACCCAGAGGAAGGGGAATACCCAACTCTAGCCCCTTAGAGCTTTCCTTTCTCACCTAAGGAGAAAAAAATTAAAAAGCTGAGAAACACCTGTGAAGGTCAATAGCCCAGAGCCACAGGCTCACTGAAGACTGAGACCTAGTCAGAAAACTATAGACACCTTCCCACTTCCCCTCCCTCCACACCCTACCAGGACATCACATGGAACCCTGTATGATAATAAGGGATTACAGCTGAAAGAATGGAAATAAAAGAAATTTTAGAAATCAAAACAGTGTAACAGAAATGAAGACTGCCTTATACCTAAGCATATCATATTCAAACTACAGAACAATCAAAGGTAAGAGGTAACTCTGGAAAAGATAAGGCCTGACAGTTTTCCACCAGTGCTAGAAAACAACACAAATCCTGATTCAGAAAGTCCAATAAATCCCAGGCTATAAGGCTGTCTAAATAAAAACATGGAATGGTAGAAGGTTTTGAGTTGGGGTGACAAGGATGGCTATTAAAAGAAAAAATAGATCCCACTGGAAACTTTGGGGAAATGATTCCATTGACAGCAACATTAAAGTGAACATGCCCGATGTGTAATAGGGATTACAGACCAGAACTTAGAGGGGAGGGCTCAGATGTCAATAGAGAAGTTGTCAGGACAGCATAGAAGCTGATACCACAGAAGTGGATGATGCAAAAGGGGGTATGAGAGAGAGAATATGTCCTTGCGGACACTGGCCTGTGCCTGTGCAAGCCACCGTCCTGAGTCTGTTTTCTGAATTATTGGGTGGGGAGTATGTCAACTGATGACCTAGCTCTTCACATTCTTACGCAACTCATTGAGAAAATGCATGTGAGCCTGTTTTAGAAACTGTAAAGGAGAAGGTACAATGTGTTATAAGTTTCCCTCAAGCTGTTATTTTACAACAGTGTGATCATTTTGATTCTTAGAGAACAACTTAGGATCTGCAAATATGCTAATTTTTCTAGAAACATGTATTTTTAATAACATACCAATATAATTTTTAGATTATTTCTAAAGCAAAAAGTAATCATCTTTTTAAATATTATATTTTTAAAGATTATATTATGGCTAACTTCTGGAGAAAACAAACAAACAAACAAAAGACATAATACTAGTACTACCTCTCACACACATAATCTGCAATTCAAATCTACTTTCAACAAAAGAAAAACAAACAAAACAAAAATTTGGCGTGTTCTACAATCTCCTCACCATCCATCTGAGTTTCATTCAGAAACAGCTTTAGTTTTCTGCTGCGAAGGCCAAACAGCTTGGCTGCTTCATTCCGAAGACCTTGGTGGGTGAGTCCATTCTGTCCAAGTGGGTTTTCAAGGAGGAGAGTGCCCACTGTTCCCATTAAACCCTCTGCAGAAGGAAGAGCAAACTAGATTAAAACGTGAGCATTCACCTCTAGGTACTGGAGCTCTAATAGAGGCGGTGACTGTTGAAGGCTTGGAAAGCCAGCAGTAGGTTCAAGAGCACGACTGGAGTGGGACAGCTGTACAGTTTGCAGGAACAGCCTGAAACATCTCACAGAGGCAAAGGGGACGGGGAAAAATAAAAACCAACTAGTAGAAAAAGCCCAGCAGCTTGGGGAACAGATATTCAGTAAATAGTCAAATGAGGAGCCTGAAGGCCTCAGTAACAAACGTGTACAATGAGGACCCCAAAAGAACAAGAAAAAAAAATAAGACAAAGTTAAAAATTAAAATGTCTTGGCATTTAAACTATTCAGCTTCATTTAGCTGTAACTTTACCTAACCAATTTATCCCATTTCCTCACCAAGTCACATGGATGAGGGTGTTTCTACATAAATACACCAAGGGAAATAGGCCCTTGTGTGCCCCCTATAGCAGGGTGGGACTCTGCACTTAAATCACTACGATGATGCCAACCTGAAAAATCGACATAAGACAGAGAGGTTGAATATTAAAGGAAACCTTAATGCCCAGCACCCCACAACCCGCCTGCTGGGGGTGTTCACAGCTGGGGGAGACACGTACCTTGTGGGTTTGTGTTCAGGAGCTGTAGATTGATATACTGACAGAGAAGAGTACTAGGACCATCAATCAGACAGGGAGCTGATCCTGCAGTCACACACAGTGTTTTTCCACTAAGACTCAGTAAGTTGGTTTGGTTTTGTATTTCTAAAAATAACAAAACAATAACAAGATATCATTCTTTCAGGGCCAGATAGTTCAGAGCTGAAGTCATTCACTTTTTCCTATTTAATTATTAAGCTATCATATATCCATCTTTACAGGGGTGCTTTCCACTTAATTGTTTATCAAAGGACATTGCCTTTTCTATAAAATCAGGCTTTAATGACCCGCAATTAGTAGAAAATGTTATCGATGCAAAATAAATAGCATATTTACAACTTAAAACACGGGCAAACTGTTTTTTATCCCATTTTAACATTTTCCCTGTATAACTGACCTTTGAACAACACCAGTTTGAATTGTGCAGGTCCGCTTATGTGTGGCCTTTTTTTCGGTAAATACAGTCGGCCCTTTGTAACACAGGTTTTGCATCCGAGGATAGAAAACAGTCTTTTCACATTCCCACCCACAGATAGAAAATACTGCTTTCCATCTGCAGTTGGTTGAATCCATGGATGTGAAGGGCTGACTGTAG
>NW_017733619.1:0-1089 GCF_001890085.2 Hipposideros armiger
CTCATTTTCATTTTGCTTCTTTCTTTTCCATATTTCCTAGTAAAGTTAGCCAATTATTGAATTCTTCTACATTAGTTCCAATCATTAGGACTTTATTTGAAAAGAAAAAAAAATCACTGTAGCATATTTCAAAATGTTAATTGGGGAAATTTATTTAATTGTCCAAATACAGAAAAGAATGAATTTAATTAACATTAACATAATTGCCTTTTATTATGTATAGTGACTTAAAAATCCTAACATATATAATAGCTGGCATTTACACTGAAAGGAATATTCTTTCAGTATTATTTTCAATTAAATATGCTAATTAATAAGAAATAGCTGAATAGAAGAATGTGAAAGACTAGGCTGGGCTTTTTCTGAATTATAGTTCATCTGAAAGCCCACAGACCTCATAAATCACCATTTTCTTAACTAGAAAGAAGAGTTCTATTGATGCTACTGTAATTCTTTATAATTAATTTTCCCACTTTATTCTTTATGATCACTTCTGTTAAGCTCTTAAAAATGAATCAGGCAGAAATATAGGAAAAGTACATTCATTACTCTGTACCCATCATATGTTCACTCATTACTCTGTATCCATTGTACATTCACCAGAGGAAAAGAAACATGAGTTCCTTAGAAATTTAGACATAATAATGGCCTGCAACCATTTAGAATTTTGTTTAAGTATTTTAGAAAATAGATACCTGTGTGGTTAGCTTTTATTTGTGTTGCAAAGTAGAAAGAACACTGTCTCTTGAGTTAGACATATACTATTTTAAATTCTGGGTTTGCCATGTATTGTGTTGCTTTGGACAAATAATTTAAACTCTTGGAAGCTTGTTTTGTCATTTGCAAAAAAGAAATGATAATAAAACATAACTTTGAAGAGAGTTGTATTGACTAAATGAGATAATTGATCTAAAATGTATGACTATACTCAATATGTACTAAAATGTACAGATAATGATTACCTGGAAGCATCTAATGTACCCTTGGTTCATTCTTAACATAATTATGGCTCAAAAGGCTTAGAAGTTGACAACTGACAATTGGGAGATAAATTCACAAATTAGATTAATCAAGTTCCCTCAATATTAA
>NW_017733619.1:4354-5566 GCF_001890085.2 Hipposideros armiger
TCCTATGCAGACCTTTCATCAGTTTATCGTGAGAATAAGCTGACTATAGTGGGACATATTTCCTCTCAAACTGCACTGACCATGCTGTTTCCTCACAATGTCTTACTTCCCAAATTTTCCAAAAAAATTCTGCTCCTCCTTATAATGCAACGAGTAACTATATTATCACACATTGGAATTTATAAGCAAAACTAGTAATGCTGAATAAACTTTTGTTTGTAGAAAGAATACCCCAGGTTCAAGGTATTTAGACTCAATGATTCCAAGTCTATTTGATAACATTGCTTTAATGTATGCACTAGGAGATGAGGTTCTTGGTGACACAAATTTTTCTGTTTTAGAAAATTTCACATTAAAAAAAATACTGTAGCTTGCCACTTGCACATATTTACAGTTCTTCTTTGGCAACTGACTTTCCAAAAAAACAAAAATCTCTTGTAAAATTATTTAAATGTCACAAATTCTGTTATAGACTTTTTCAGGACTAACAATGAGGAAAAGCATGACAATTCAGTGTTAGCTGGAAAAGCCCCAGGAAATAAAAGGAATGAGTACTTTTCTTGTATTTTTCACAACCAAATCTGGATGTAGGGACACTTAGAAATATCCGGCTTATTATCTAAGTCCTATCTCATTTGCATTAGGTAATGAAAAGGCCAGCTGAAGAACAAAGAACCAGTAAATATGTCACAGAGCACAAAGCTTGACCTGAAAGGAGTGCTTTTTCTATCCAGCAAGTTTCAGTTTGAGAAAAAAACATTTCAATAAAGTTTCCTAGGGACAGAATATAATTAGGAGAAAACGACCTTGAGGTTTATACTGCTTTTAAAACAGCAGCTTGGCAAATCATGTGGGCATGAGTGGCAGCTTAAGATTGATGTTTTTAAGAAAACTCTGAAATGCAATATATGAACGAAACTTTGTCTTCAGGCCACGTATGACAAAACTTAGCCCTGAAAGTCACTCTTCATCCCCTAATGCTAAGAAAGCACATACCATATTTCATTAGAATAGGTACATGTGTCTATTAAAAGAGCTAATCTAATCCCCTCCTTTTGAGAAGTTTCTGCTTCTTTAGAAAAGTGCATATGCTTGATTATAAATTTTATATTACAGAGACTAAAACTCTGAAAATTAGTATTTGTTTCACTTTTTATGTGCACTGATATTTTGTAATGTTCCAAATATCTCACCCTTTCTGAAGAGCATATC
>NW_017733619.1:5596-13391 GCF_001890085.2 Hipposideros armiger
AACATTACATGAAGCAAAGGATCAAATCAGTGATTTAAAGGATAAGGTAGCAGAAAACACCCAATCAGAACAGCAAAAAGAAAACAGAATCCAAAAAATGAGGATAGTACAAGGGGCCTCTGAGACAACATCAAGTGCACGTACATTCACATGATAGGGGTACCAAGGAGAAGAGAAGGAACAGGAATCAAAAACCTATTTGAAAAAAATAATTACAGAAAACTTTCCTAACCTGGTGAAGGAAATAAATATTCAAGCTCAGGAAATGCAGAGTCCCGAACAAGTTGAAGCCAAGGAGGCCCACAACAAGACACATCACAATTAAAATGCCAAAGGTTAAAGACAAAGAGAAGATCTCAAAAGCAGCAAGAGAAAAGCAGTTAGTTGCCTACAAGGGAGTTCCCATGAAGCTGCAGGCTGATTTCTCAACAGAAACCTTGCTGGCCAGAAGGACTAGCATGAATTATTCGAAGTGATGACAAGCAAGGACCTACAACATTGCTCTACCCAGCAGGGCTATCACTTAGAATCAAAGCAAAGATAAATAGCTTTCCAGACAAGAGCTAAAGAAGTCCATCACCACCAAACCAGTATTACAAGAAATTTTAGAGGGACTTCTTTAAGAAAAAAAAAAGATTAAAAATATAAATAATAAAATGGTAATAACTACATATCTATTAACAATTACTTTAAATGTAAATGGATTAAATGCTCCATACAAAAATTAGCATGGCTAAATGGATAGGAAAATAAAACCCTTATCTTACATATGCTGCCTAAAAGAGACTCTCTTCACATTAAAAGACACACACAGACTGAAAGTAAAAGGATGGGAAAAAATATTTCATGAAAATGGAAACAACAACAAAAAGCTGGAGTAGCAATACTTATACCAGACAAAATAGACTTTATAATAAGAGATGAAGAAGGACCCAGTAATTCCACTTCTGGGTATTTATCCAAAGAAAACCAAAACACAATTTTGAGGGGACATGTGCATCTGTGTGTTCATTGTAGTATTGTTTACAATGGCCAAGATATAGAGGCAGCCTGGGTGTGCACTGATGGATGAATTGATAAAGAAGTGGTGGTACATTTATACAACGGAGTATGACTCAGCCATGAAAGGGAGTGGGTTCCTGCCATCTGTAGTGGATTTGGGTGGACCTGGAAGGTATTGTGCTGAGTGAAGTGTGTCAGAGAAAGACAGGCAAAATGTGATTTTGCTTATATGTGGAATCTAAAGAACAAAATAAACAAACAAAATAGAAACAAATTTATAGATACAGAGAACATTTTGATGATTGCCAGATGGGAGGGGTTAAGGAGATATGTGAAAAAGGGATTATGAAGTACAAATTTGTTGTTACACTGTAGGCATGGGGATGTAAGGTATAGCATAAGGAATATAGTCAGTAATATTGTAATAACTATATATGTTGACAGATAGGTACTAGATTTATCAGGGAGATAGATGGGAGGAAGGTTAGGGGCAGGGTGAAAAGGTAAAGGGATTATGAAGTACAAATTGGTAGTTACAAAATAGTCATGGGGATGCAAAATAAAGCCTAAGGAATATAGTCGATAATACGGTGAGTAACTATGGATAGTGCCAGGTGGGTACTAGACATGTCAGGGAGATTCCTTCTTCAATTACATAAACTTAAACCAGTATGCTGTACACCTGCAATGAATATAAAATAATACTGAATTTCAACTGTTATTGAAAAATTTAAAAGGGGGTGGGAAAGGATTAAGGGGAATGAGGTTCAAATTTCCAGATATAAAACAAATAAGATATGAGGATGTAATGTACAGCATAGGGAATATAGTCGATAATACTGAGCTAGCATTGTACTGGGTCAGATATTTGCTGGGCTTATCCTGGTGATCACTCCTTTAGGTATATAAATGCTGAATTACTATGGTAATTGAAACTAATATNTTGATACATTGAATGCAGCCTTATGAGACTCTTAGAGGCTCCAACTAAGTCACGTCTGGATTCCTAACCCACAGGCATCACAAAATAAAGATATTGTTACAAGCTCTTAAGTTCATACAATTTTTATGCAGCAATAGAAAACTAAAATAGCTTCTTTCCTGCACCTATATGAATCAAACCATGATTTGTTATAAAACTCTCATAACCATATATGAAAAATGTCAAATCACTCTCTACATTACAGTTTTAGGTGCCCAACCAATATTAGTTTCCTCTCACCTTTATTTCTTCTTTCTCAAGCTTAGCATTTTCACAAGATGGCTACTTAGGGGTTATAAGGCAGCGAGTATTAAATCTTCATGCAGGTTTTTAAAATCATTGGTTACAAAGTGCTGCTTAAAGTTATTCTGTGGAAGGCCTAGACTCACACAAACATTGGAGTAGACTAGTGGTCTTTTGGAGTGTTATGGGCAATTCGCATCCCATGAAAATTCATATGTTGAAGTCTTGGCAACCTTAGCATGGGACCATATTTGGAGATGAGGACCTTAAAGAGGTAATTAAGGTCAAATCAGGGCATATGTGTAAGCGCTAATCTTAAATGATTGGCATCCTCACAAGAAGAAATTAGGGAACAGAAAACATGCAGACTGAGGGATGGCTATATGAGCAGGCAGCCATCTGTAAGCTAAAGAAAGAGGTCTGCAAAGAAACCAAACCTGCTGACACTTTAACCTCGGACATTTAGCCTCCAGAACTGTGAGAAAACAAATTTTTTATTTCTGGTCAATATGGCAGAGTAGGTAAATGCTGTGCTCACCTCCTCTCACAACCACATCAAAATTGCAAATGAACTACAGAACAACCACCATTGAGAATTGCCTGAAGTCTAAATGGACCGAAGCCCTACAACTAAAGACATACCAAAGAAGCCACTTCGAGACTGGCAGGAGGGGCAGAGACACGGCACTGGCTGGTTCCACACCCATGTGTGACCATTAAAAATGGGGTGGGATATCTTGATTGCACAGGTTACCCCCGGAGGAGTGAGGAGTCCCAGCCCCACACCAGGCTCCCCAGTCCAAGGTTCCACTTCTGGGGAGAGAAGTCCCCACAAAATCTGGCTGTGAAAACTAGCAGAGTTTGTGACTGAATGAGACAAAAGAAACTGGAATCCAGGTGTTCCTCATAAAGGGCCCATGATGAAATTACTTGCTGATGTAATTACTCATTTACTCTGAGCTCCAGTGCTGGGACATCAACTCAAAAGGTGCCAGGGGCATACAGGGAGGGAGTGAATTGTCTGGCTTCAAGGCAAGGGCTGGAGGGGCAGCTTTCTCCTGGATGGAGGAGCTGGTGGAAGCCATTGTTTCTTTATCGAGCTTTCCCACTACCTGCTTGCAGACACAGGCAGCTGCTATTTCTCAGTCTCCATCAACATGGCTACAACTGTTCCTCCCCCTGTCTTGGTGATTCCCTGATACCCTGCCCCACCCAACTTTCAGGCACATCCAAGCCTCTTCCAGTGGCATTTCTGTACAAATGGCCTGTCTTGGCTCATGTGACAGACTTTCCTAAAATCTGTCAGAGGTTAACAAAATGCAAACAAGTAGCATCTGGTTTTGGCATGTACCATATCTCTTGTTGAGTAACACTAAGCTCGGCACTCACAGTGACTGGCCTTGGTTCATGGCTTGGCCTCTTGAGGCAACTCCAAGCCCAGCACAGATGGTGGACAACGGTGGATAGCTTAGTGGCTCATGCCAGGTGGCCCTGGACAGGGCACAGGTTGTGGCTTAACTTGGCCTGTGGCAGGGACCCTCCCTGGAGGCCCCTGAACTGGCACAGCCAGGGCAAGCTTCCAAATTAGCCAGAGAATCACCTGGCCACCTCTAAAAACTACATATCCAAAGGTCAGACTGGGCAGGCACCAGAGCCCTGCTAAAATGAACCCTGCTCTGTAGAATCAGCCCNACAGTGGAGCAAAATTACTTTGTTCAGAATTAAACCAATAAAAGCATAGAAATATATAAGTTCACTAGAAGAAAATATAGCGCAAGAAGAAAAAGTACAAATGCCTGTATTTTAGGGTATTATAAATCGGTTATTTTAAAGGTCTGGTAGCTATTAGCCATGAGATATAAAGAAAATCATGTGACTGCTTAGAGCCTCAGATTTATCATCTGAAAAATGTCTAAGCAATGTAATAGAACATAGAGCTCTAAAATCCAATGAATGCAAGACTTTATTCCCATTGTCTCAGCTGACCAGCACTAAAGTTATACATATATTCTTAGTAGCTTGCCTTCATCTGAACTAGTGATTTCATATTCCGAATACCACATATATTAAAATAATATTACATTTATGTCTGAGGAATATTGATACAAATTCATTACCATTACCATTATCAATTTATTACCAAGCTTATAATTGGTGATGAAATTAGTCTGATATTTTTCAAAGAAGGTGGACAGAACCTGTATTTATCAGTCACCTGCTTTAGGCTGGATGCTTTTAATGGAACTTTGACAACATAATTTACTTACTGGAGGGATCAGTCAATTTTAGAGAGCTTCAAAACTTTTCAATTTCTATCTTGATTTGTTATTTGTATTTTCCTGGAATTAACATATGGGCCTTGTAAAAATATTAACTTAATAAGCATAAATCATGCCATTCCCAAAATACGTGCTATAGTTTTCTTACTAGAAATAATGGATATTGACTAAATTCAGCTAGTTAGAAGTAGCAAGGGTTAAATTTCAGCTGGTTCCACAGGGGTGAAGGCCTGGTAATCAACTTTCAGACCCGCTGCTTTCTCAAGTGTTTCTTTCTCTGAAAAGGAAAGAACCAAAGAAAACTCTGCACTATTCACAAAGTTTAGTTGCTTTTGTGAATGCCATCTGCTTCATCTGTTCAGAAAAATCACTTTCATTATATTTCAAGCCCAAAGTCTCTTTTCTTTGTCTGTGACACTTTTTTTCCTATCCAGTGAAAGAATCCGAGCCAATTTTATGGAGTTTTCTTCCCCCTCTTGTCCCTTATATAATTCTTCATTTTGCCCTGTGGAAAGCAGCACAAGAATTACTGGTCAATTGACAATTCATTCAGTTTTGCAAGGCACATTTCATTTCTTCTTTTACAATTTCAAAAAGTTTTTTTCCTTGGGGGCGGGATGCAGAATCTACTTCTATTCACAATCAGGATGGTTTTGTTTGAGTTAAAAATTCCATCCCATGAAATATCTTTGCTAAGAGGTAATGAATAGTGTTAGCAAGGTGGAAGAGGTTCAAAAGGCTAGAAAATTATTAAAACTTCGTGTAATCAATTGGAAAATTGTGATTTAGCCTGAATTACAATTACTAAATTGGCAATTCACCATTTCTGTTACCACATTACAGCTTTTGTTGAAAAACTAATTGTAAAAGTGGGTCTCTCCCATCTCAAATTTCACAATTATCTATCTATTTAATGGATGGTTATGGCTAATATTGAGGTGATAGATACCAGTGATATATACATACATACACATCACTATATATCTGTATCTCTCTATATATAATATTTTGGAAGAGGTAAGCATGTAACAACTTCTGCAATCTCTATTTTAAAGTAATAATGAAAACACACATAAACACAAATAAAATGATAGGGTATGATTTCTAGAGCATATATGTTGGCCTCCTCTTCATACTTTGACATGCCATTGTAAAGACATTAAATGGATGTGTAATAGATATGTATTACTGACATTATGCAAAAGAGCTAATTAGGTTCTGTGAATTGACCAACCAGAGTTAAGAAGAGAGACAGAGAGCATGTTATTCAGGGAACTAACCATTGAATGTCTAATAATGTATGCTTCGTGTGAATGCACAGATGATGTGTGTATCTTGTTGCTTTATTTTTTTAAATTACTGTCAATTGCATATTTCAGAGTATATCCATGAACTAGAATTATAAACACAATTATATAATCTATAGAATTTATCGATTATAAACAAAAGAGACACGAGCTTAAACATCAAAATAGGGCAATCATCAGTAAGGCTGTGTAAAAGTAGCTTAGTTTTGGTGGATAAAAAAGGAGAAAATTGTATTATACATTACCCATATTACTGTGCAGGAAATTTGCATATTGCATTTTTATCTGTATATCTTACTGTTTCTGAAATAACAATGGGGTTAAGCATGGAAAAGGAGATTTGGTTTTGCTTTATGCTAAAATAGTCTGCATGCCATAGTCCCTTGGGTAACAGTGATAAGGGCTATATTAGTGCATTGCAAGATACATCAAAATAAGGACTGTAAAAACAAAGAAAAATAAAGAACACTACATTTTACCAGAGTTCTCTTACGTCTGTTCAGGCAATGACTATTCCACTATACTTTTATTTACTCTCATTAAAATTTTCTTCTATGGTGGTATTTTTTAAAAAGAAAATTTATAAAACAAATTAAAATAATCTTCTAGTGGAGAGACTCAACAAGTGAAAATAATTACTGAAATATTTTTTAAAGAAAGTATTTCCCCAGGAAAGTTTTCCTCATCATAAAAAATTCTATACAAAGGAAATGTACATATAGAGCCAAACGGAAAATATATATACACACACATTTGAAGATTTAGAAGAAAAACAGATAATATATTCAAGAAGAGCTACATTGAAGAAATAATAAAATGCATGAAATGTGGGAAAATATAGGATAATGATTGTGATAGTAGAAACATACCGACAAGTTAGAGATGAACTATCAAAATTACTTTNTATGAATAACGTTGCTACAAACATCGTTGTACCTACCTATCTGTATTTAAGTATACATATGTACACATTTCTTTCAGGAAAATAACTAGAAGAACTAGAATATGCATATATTAAGTTTTAATAGGTATTCCCAGGCATCTTTTTCATGTGACTCTACCAACTTCATTGTTACCATCATTGTTGTTAATAATAACAGTTGCTTTCTGAAGATTAAAAAAAAGAAAAAAAATTAAAGAAAGTAGAAGGGGATGATAAAAATAAAAAAGAAATTATTGAATAAAGGAAAATGACCAAATAATTATAACCATAGCAGAGATAAAAATTATTAATGAGAAATCCTATAGAACATTGTTTTGCAAATAAACTTAAAAACTTAGATAAAATATATGTACTGAAATTGATAACTTCATTGTGATTATGTAAGAAAATATCCTTATTTTTTAGGAAATATACATTGATGTATTTAAAGGAATTGAGCAATGATATATTTAACTTACTTTCAAATGTTTTACGATAAAGCAATATGGAAAAATATTAGCTACAAAAGATGTGGGTTATCGCTATATGGATTTCTTTGTATTATTCTTACAACTTTACTGTGTTTGCAATGATTTTAACTAGAAATTTTAGAAAATCCTCATACATAATTTGTCACATTGGTAGATTTAAATTTTTCAAGAGCCAGGCTAAAAGAATTTTATAAAATTTAAGTTCATTCATGATTTAAAATTCTTAGAAAAATAAGAGAAGAAGGGTATATCTCAGCCTGATAAAGAGCATCTTACAAAAACCTCTTCAAGAAAGATTTTACTTTTATATCCATTTTACTGAGTTTTAATTAACATAGGATAAAATATTCTTACTTAAAAAAGTTTTCAATATGATTTAACTAGTGCATACACTCATGTATCCACCACCACCATCAACATATAAAACGTTGCCAGCACCTCAACCAATTCCCTTGTTCCCGTTCCTAGTTAATTCCAGTATTATTGTACAATTTTTCATTACCACTAGCAGAGTTTCAGGTCTCCATGTCCTGGCCAACACTTGAGAGATATTTATTTAAAAACTGCTG
>NW_017733619.1:19157-20057 GCF_001890085.2 Hipposideros armiger
TGACAGATAGTAATAATTCAAAAATGGTAACTTTTTAAAAATCATATACTAAACACTTAATTATAGCATAAAGTTTAATAGAAACAAGTGTTATAATAACTATAGCTACTACAACTTGGTAACAAAATCACAAAATAAAAAAAATAATCTGTTATGTCAAAAATTTAGGAAAAGAGTAAAAGGGTGGATATTTTATAGTTGAATTAATATAAGTTGCTATCCACAGAAAAAATACTACTTTCTTTATGAGAAATGTTATGTAAACTTCATGGTAACCACAAAGCAAAAAATCAGAGCAAAGTTACCAAACATAAAAAAGAGAAGACTGAGCATAACACCATGGAAAACCACCCACTTATAAAGGAAACATAAACAGAAGAAAAAATAAATGGAGAGACAAAATAACCAGAAGGCAAATGATAAAATGACAGTAGTAAATCCTTACATAGCAGTAATTATCCTAAATGTAAATGGATCTAACTAATTAAAAGGGATAGAGTAGATGGGTTAAAAACAAGACCCAACTATATAACTATGGGAAGCTCATTTCAGTTAAAAGGCACACATATTCTAAAAGGAAAAGGATGGAAGATATTCCAAGAAAACAAATGAAAAGGTGAGCATAAACATACTTATATCAGACAAAATAGACATCAAACAAAAAGGATAATAAGAGACAAAGAACGTCATTATATAATGATAAAGGAGCCAATACATCAACAAGATATAACAACCATAAATGTATATGCCCCCAATACCTGAGCACCAAAATATAGCAGGCAGATACTAACAGATTTTAAGGGAGACATAGACAGTGTTACAATAATAATAGGAGATTTCAGTACCTCATTATCAGCAATGGATAGATTGTACAGAAAGAAAGTCAACAAAGAAACACTG
>NW_017733620.1:0-5587 GCF_001890085.2 Hipposideros armiger
TCCTACGAACACCCTGAACACTGCCCCTCAGCCAAAGTGAAAACTGCACTTCTCCCTAGACCTGAACTTAACACTCTCCCTAGAACCACACCTAGAGCTCTCCTTCACCTGGACCCTGGATCTATAGCTAACACTAGCCCGACTGCTAACCCGAATTCTCACAGGGTCCTGGTTTTTCCAGCAGCTCCTCATGCTCCTCCTGACCTCTCCCAGAACCGCGGCTTAACCCGGTGCATAGCCCTGAACTTAACTGTGTTTCCCACCTGAAAGCACACCCTGTTTCATCGCCGAAATCTGACCCTCCACCTAACGTTAACTCAGCCCACCAAGAACACTTCCTGACTCAGCAAAATCTTCCCTTGAACTCGCTTCCTACGAACACACCGAACACTGCCTCTCAGCCCAAAGGGAAAGCTGCACATGTCCCTAGACCTGAACTTAACACTCTCCCTAGAACCACACCTAAGGCTGTCCTTCACATGAACCCTGGATCTATAGCTAACCCTGGCCCGACTCCTAACCCGAATTCTCACAGTCTTGGTTTTTCCAGCAGCTCCTCAAGCTCATCCTGGCCACTCCCTCAACCGAGGCCTAACGCGCTGCATAGCCCTGACTTTACCAGGGTTTCCCACCCAAACGCTCATACTCTTTCCTCGCCGAAACCTCCCCATCCTCCTAATGTTAACTCAGCCCACCAAGAACACTTCCTGTCTCAGCAGAAGCTTTCCTTGAAACCGATTCCTACGAACACCCTGAACACTGCCCCTCATCCCAACGCGAAAGCTGCACAAGTACCTAGAGCTGAACATAACACTCTCCTTAGAACCACACCTAGGGCTCTCGTTCACCTGACCATGGATCTATAGCTAACACTGGCCCGAATCCTATCCCGAATTCTCACAGGGTTCTGGGTTTGCCAGTGACTCCTCAAGCTCCTCCTGGCCTCTCCCTCAACCGAGGACTAACCCGGTGCATAGCCCTGAACTTACCAGTGTTTCCCACCCGAAAGCTCAAATTTTTTTCTCGCCGAAACCTGACCCTCCACCTAACGTTAACTCAGACCACCAAGAACACTTCCTGATTCAACAGAAGCTTCCCTTGGACCCGCTTCCAACGAAAACCCCGAACACTCCCCTCAGACAAAAGGGAAAGCTGCACATGTCCCTAGACCTGAACTTAAAAATCTCCCTAGAACCACACCTAGAACTTGCCTTCATCTGAAGCCTGGATCTATAGCTAACGCTGGCCCGACTCCTAATCCGAATTCTCACAAGATCCTAGGTTTTCCAGCAACTCCTCATGCTCCTCCTGACCTCTCCCACAACCGCGGCTTAACCCGGTGCATAGCCCTGAAATTAACTGTGTTTCCCACCTGAAAGCACACCCTGCTTCATCGCCGAAATCTGACCCTCCACCTAACGTTAACTCAGCCCACCAAGAACACTTCCTGACTCAGGAAAACTTCCCTTGAACTAGCTTCCTACGAACACACCGAACACTGCTTCTCAGCCCAAAGGGAAAGCTGCACATGTCCCTAGACCTGAACTTAACACTTTCCCTAGAACCACACCTAAGGCTGTCCTTCACATGAACCCTGGATCTATAGCTAACACTGGCCCGACTCCTATCCGGAATTCTCAAAGGGTCCTGGAATTTTCATCAGCTCCTCTTGCTCCTCCTGGCCTCTCCCTCAACCGAAGCTTAACCCGGTTCATAGCCCTGACCTTACCTGTGTTTCCCAACCGAAAGCTATCCCTGTTTCCTTGCCGAAACCTGACCCTTCAACCAACGTTACCTAAGCCCACCAAGAACACTTCCTGATTCAGCGGAAGCTTCCCTTGAAGCCGCTTCCTACGAGCACCCTGAAAACTGCCCCTCAGCCCAAAGCGAAAGCTGCACATGACCATAAACCTGAACTTAACACGCTCCTTAGAACAAAACTACGGCTCTCCTTCACCTGACCCTGGATCTATAGCTAACACTGGCCCGACTGCTATCCCGAATTCTCACAGGTGCCTGGGTTTCAGTGACTCCTCAAGCTCCTCCTGGCCTCTCCCTCAACAAAGGCCTAACCCGGTGCATAGCCCTGACCTTACCAGTGTTTCCCACACGAAAACTCAAACTCTTTCCTCGCTGAAACCTCACCCTCCACCTAACGTTAACTCAGCCCACCAAGAACACTTCCTGACTCAGCAGAAGCTTCCCTTGAACCAGCTTCCTTGGAACTCCCCGAACACTGCCCCTCAGACGAAAGGGAAAGCTGCACATTTCCCTAGACCTGAACGTAACACTTTCCCTAGAACCACAGCTAGGGCTCTCCTTCACCTGAACCCTGGACCTATAGCTCACACTGGCATGACTCCTAACCACAATTCTCACAGGGTCCTGGTTTTTCCAGCAGCTCCTCATGCTAGTCCTGGCCTCTCCCTCAACCGAGGCCTAACCAGGTGCGTGGACCTGAACTTACCTGTGTTTCCCACCCGAAAGCTCTCCCTGTTTCCTCGCCGAAACCTGTCCCTCCACTCAACGTTAACTCAGCCCACCAAGAACTCTTCCTGACTTAGCAGAAGCTTCCCTTGAACCCGCTTCCTACGAACACCCTGAACACTGCCCCTCAGCCCAAAGCAAATGCTGCACGTGTCCCTAACCTGACCTTAACACTCTCCTTAGAACCACACCTAGTTCTCTCCTTCACCTGACCCTGGATATATAGCTAACACTGGCCCGTCTCCAATCCCGAATTCTCACAGGGTCCTGGGTTGTCCAGCAACTCCTAAAGCTCCTCCTGGCCTCTCCCTCAACCGAGCCCTAACCTGGTGCATAGCCCTGAAATTACCATTTTTTCCACCCGAAAGCTCAAACTCTTTCCACGCCGAAACCTGTCCCACAACCTAATGTTAACTCAGCCCACCAAGAACACTTCCTACTCACAGAAGCGTCCCTTGACCCCGCTTCCTACGAACACCCTGAACACTGCCACTCAGCGCAAAGCGAAAGCTACACATGTCCCTAGACCTGAACTTTACACTCTCCTTATAATCACACCTCGGGCTCTCCTTCACCTAAACCCTGGATCTATAGCTAATACTGGCTCGACTCCTAACCCGAATTCTCACAGGGTCATGGTTTTTCCAGCAGCTACTCATGCTACTCCTGGCCTCTCCCTCAACCAAGGCATAACCCAGTGCATAGCCCTGACCTTACCTGTGTTTCCCACACGAAAATTCACCCTGTTTCCTCGCCGAAACCTGACCCTACAGCCAACGATAACTCAGCACACCAAGAACACTTCTTGTCTCAGCAGAAGCTTCCCTTGAAACCGCTTCCTACGAACACCCTGAACACTGCCCCTCAGCCCAAAGCGAACGTTGCACAAGTCCCTAGAGCTGAACATAACACGCTCCTTAGAACCACACCTAGGGCACTCGTTCACCTGACCATGGATCTATAGCTAACACTGGCCCGACTCCAATCCCGAATTCTCACAGGGTTCTGGGTTTGCCAGCGACTCATCAAGCTCCTCCTAGCCTCTCCCTAAACCGAGGCCTAACCCGGTGCATAGCCCTGACCTTACCAGTGTTTCCCACCCGAAAGCTCAAACTCTTTTCTCACCGAAACCTGACCCTTGACCTAACGTTAACTCAGCCCACCAAGAACACTTCCTGATTCAACGGAAGCTTCCCTTGAACCCGCTTCCTACGAAAACCCCGAACACTCCCCTCAGACGAAAGGGAAAGCTGCACATGTCCCTAGACCTGAACTTAAAAATCTCCCTAGAACCACACCTAGAGCTCTCCTTCATCTGAAGCCTGGATCTATAGCTAACGCTGGCCTGACTCCTAATCCGAATTCTCACAAGGTCCTAGGTTTTCCAGCAACTCCTCATGCTCCTCCTGACCTCTCCCACAAGTGCGGCTTAACCCGGTGCATATCCCTGACCTTAACTGAGTTTCCCACCTGAAAGCACACCCTGTTTCATCGCCGAAAACTGACCCTCCACCTAACGTTAAATCAGCCCACCAAGAACACTTCCTGAGTCAGCAGAAGCTTCCCTTGAACTCGCTACCTACGAACACACCGAACACTGCCCCTCAGCCCAAAGGGAAAGCTGCACATTTCCCTAGACCTGAACTTAACACTCTCCCTAGAACCACACCTAGGGCTGTCCTTCACATGAACCCTCGATCTATAGCTAACACTGCCCCGACTCCTAACCCGAATTGTCACAGTCTTCGTTTTTCGAGCAGCTCCTCATGCTACTCCTGTTCTCTCCCTCAACCGAGGCCTAATGCGGTGCATAGCCCTGATATTACCTGTGTTTCCCACCCGAAAGCTCACCCTATTTCATCGCCGAAACCTGACTCTCCACCTAACGGTAACTCAGCCCACCAAGAACACTTCCGGATTCAGCAGAAGCTTCCCTTGAACCCGCTTCCTACGAACACCCTGAATAATGCCCTTCAGCACAAAGGGAAAGCTGCACTTGTCCCTAGACCTGAACTTAACACTCACACTAGTACCACACCTTGGGCTGTCCTTCACCTGAACCCTCGATCTATAGCTAACACTGGCCTGACACTTAACCTGAATTCTCACAGGGTCCTGGGTTTTCCAGCAACTCCTAATGCTCCTACTGGCCTCTTCCTCAACCAAGGCCTAATCGGTGCATTGCACTTACATAACCTTTTTCTCTCACCCGAAAGCTCACCCTGTTCCCTCGCTGAAACTTGCCCCTCCAACTAACGTGAACTCAGCCCACCAAGAACACTTCCTGACTCAGCAGAAGCTATCCTTGACCCGCTTCCAACGAACACCCCGAAAATTGCCGTCAGAAGAAAGGGAAAGCTGCACATGTCCCTAGACCTGAACTTAACACTCTCCCTAGAACCAAACCTAGAGCTCTCCTTCATCTGAGGCCTGGATTTATAGCAAACGCTGGCCCGACACCTAATCCGAATTCTCACAGGGTCCTGGATTTTTCAGCAAATCCTCATGCTCATCCTGGCCTATCCCTCAACCGCAGCTTAATCCGGTGCATAGCCCTGGCCTTAACTGTGTCTCCCACCCGAAAGCTCAAACTCTTTCCTCGCCGAAAACTGACTCTCCACCTAACGTTAAATCAGCACACCAAGAACATTTCCTGACTCAGCAGAAGCTTCCCTTGAACCCGCTTCCTACGAACCCCCTGAAGACTGCCACTCAGCCCAAAGCCAAAGCTGCACCTGTCCCTAGACCAGAACTTAACACTCTCCCTAGTTCCACACCTAGTGCTCTCATTCACCTGAATCCTGGTTGTATAAATAACACTGGTCCGACCCCTAACCCGAATTCTCACAGGGAACTGGGTTTTCCAGAAACTCCTCATGCTCCTCCTGGCCTCTCCCTCAACGAAAGCCTTACACGGTGCATAGCCCTGACCTTACCTGTGTTTCCCACATGAAAGTTCACCCTGTTTCCTAGCCGAAACCTGCCATTCCACCTAACCTTAACTCAGCTCACCAAGAGCACTTCCTGACTCAGCAAAAACTTCCCTTGAAGCGGCTTCCTACGAACACCCTGAACACTGCCCTCAGCCCAAAGCCAAAGC
>NW_017733620.1:6194-13019 GCF_001890085.2 Hipposideros armiger
AACGTTAACTCAGCCCACCAAGAACACTTCCTGTCTCAGCAGAAGCTTCCCTTGAAACCGCTTCCTACGAACACCCTGAACACTGCCCCTCAGCCCAACGCGAAAGCTGCACAAGTCCCTAGAGCTGAACATAACACTCTCCTTAGAACCACACCTAGGGCTCTCGTTCACCTGACCATGGATCTATAGCTAACACTGGCCCTACTCCGATCCCGAATTCTCACAGGGTTCTGGGTTTGCCAGCGACTCCTCAAGCTCCTCCTGGCCTCTCCCTCAACCGAGGCCTAACCCGGTGCATAGCCCTGACCTTACCAGTGTTTCCCACCCGAAAGCTCAAACTTCTTTCTCACCGAAACCTGACCCTCCACCTAACGTTAACTCAGCCCACCAAGAAAACTTCCTGACTCAGCAGAAGCTTCCCTTGAACTCGCTTCCAATGAAAACCCCGAACACTCCCCTCAGATGAAAGGGAAAGCTGCACATGTCCCTAGACCTGAACTTAAAAATCTGCCTAGAACCACACCTAGAGCTCGCCTTCATCTGAAGCCTGGATCTATAGCTAACGCTGGCCCGACTCCTAATCCGAATTCTCACAAGATCCTATGATTTCCAGCAGCTCCTCATGCTACTCCTGGTCTCTCCCTCAACCAAGGCGTAACCCGGTGCATAGCCCTGACCTTACCTGTGTTTCCCACCCGAAAGCTCTCCCTGTTTCCTCGCCGAAAACTGATCCTCCACCCAACGTTATCTCAGCCCACCAAGAACACTTCCTGACTCAGCAGAAGCTTCTCTTGAACCCGCTTCCTAAGAACACCCTGAACACTGCCCCTCAGCCTAAAGCGAAACCTGCACATGTCCCTAGACCTGAACTTAACACTCTCCTTAGAACCACACATAGGGCTCCCCTTCACCTGTCCCTGGATCAGTAGGTAGCACTGGCCAGTCTTCTATCCCGAATTCTCACAGGTTCCTGGGTATTCTAGTGACTCCTCAAGCTCATCCTGGCCACTCCCTCAACCGAGGCCTAATGCGCTGCATAGCCCTGACCTTACCAGGGTTTCCCACCCAAACGCTCATACTCTTTCCTCGCCGAAACCTGACCCTCCTCCTAATGTTAACTCAGCCCACCAAGAACACTTCCTGACTCAGCAGTAGCTTCCCTTGAACAGGCTTCCTACGAAACCCCGAACACTTCACCTCAGCCGAAAGCGAAAGCTGCACATGTCACTAGACCTGAACTTAACACTCTCCCTAGAACAAAACTTAGAAATCTCCTTCACCTGAACCCTGGATCTATAGCTAACACTTGCCCGAATCGTAACCGAATTCTCACAGGATCCTAGGTTTTCCAGCAACTCCTCATGCTCCTCCTGGCCTCTCCCTAAACTGAGGCCTAACGCGGTGCATAGCCCTGACCTTACCAGTGTTTCCCACCCGAAAATTCACCCTGTTTCATCGCCAAAACCTGACCTTCCACCTAACGGTAACTCAGCCCACCAAGAACACTTCCGGATTCAGCAGAAGCTTCCCTAGAACCCGCTTCCTAGGAACACCCGGAATACTGCCATTCAGCCGAAAAGGAAAGCTGCACTTGCCCCTAGACCTGAACTTAACACTCACACTAGTATCACACCTTGGGCTGTCCTTCACCTGAACCCTCGATCTATAGCTAACACTGGCCTGACACTTAACCTGAATTCTCACAGGTACCTGGGTTTTCCAGAAGCTCCTCATGTTCCTCCTGGCCTCTCCCTCAACCGAGGCCTAACCCGGTGCATAGCCCTGACCTTACCAGGGTTTCCCCCCCGGAAGCTCACCCTGTTTCCTCGCCGAAATCTTACCTTCCACCTAACGTTAACTCAGCCCACCAAGAAAACTTCCTGACTCAGCAGTAGCTTCCCTTGAACCCGCTTCCTACGAACACCCCAACCACTGCCCCTCAGCCAAAAGTGAAAGCTGCACTTGTCCCTAGACCTGAACTTAACACTCTCACTAGAACCACACGTTGGGCTGTCCTTCACCTGAACCCTCGATCTAAAGCTAAAACTGGCCTGACTCCTAACCCGAAGAACCACAGGGTCCCTGGTTTTCCAGCAACACCTAATGCTCCTCCTGGCCTCTCCCTAATCCGAGGCCTAAAACGGTGCATAGCCCTGACCTTACCTGTGTTTCCCACCCGAAAGCTCTCCCTGTTTTCTCGCCGAAACCTGACCCTCCACCCAACGTTAACTCAGCCCACCTAGAACACTTCCTGAGTCAGCAGAAGCTTCCCTTGAACCCGCTTCCTATGAACACCCTGAACACTGCCCCTCAGCCCAAAGCGAAAGCTGCACAAGTCCCTAGATCTGAACTTAACACTCTCCCTAGAATCACACCAGGGACTCTCCTTCACCTGACCATGGATCTATAGCTAACACTGGCCCGACTCCTATCCCGAATTCTCAGAGTGTGCAGTGTTTGCCAGAGACTCCTCAAGCTCCTCCTGGCCTCTCCCTCAACCGAGTCCTAACCCGGTGCATAGCCCTGACCTTACCAGTGTTTCCCACCCGAAATCTCAAACTATTTTCTCGCCGAAAACTGACCCTCCACCTAATGTTAACTCAGCCCACCAACAACACTTCCTGACTCAGCAGAAGCTTCCGTTGAACCCGCTTCCTTCGAAAACCCCGGATACTGCCCCTCAGACGAAAGGAAAAGCTGCACATGTCCCTAGACCAGAACTTAACAATCTCCCTAGAACCACACCTAGAGCTTACCTTCATCTGAAGCCTGGATCTATAGCTAACGCTGGCCCGACTCCTAATCAGAATTCTCACAGGGTCCTAGGTTTTCCAGCAACACCTCATGCTCCTGCTGAACTCTCCCTCAACCACGGCTTAACCCGGTGCATAGCCCTAACCATAACTGTGTTCACACCTGAAAACTCACGCTGTTTCATCGCCGAATACTGAACCTCCACCTAACGTTAACTCAGCCCACCAAAAACACTTCCTGACTCAGCAGAAGCTTCCCTTGAACCCGCTTCCTACGACAACCTCGAACACTGCCCCTCAGACGAAAGGGAAAGCTGCACATGTCCCTAGACCTGAACTTAACACTCTCCCTAGAACCACACCTAGGTCTCCCCTTCACCTGAACCCTGGATCTATAGCTAACACTGGCCCGACTCTAACCCGAATTCTCACAGGGTCCTGGGTTTTGCAGCAAATCCTCATACTCCTCCTGGCCTCTCCCTCAACCGAGGCCTAACCCGCTGCATAGCCCTGACCTTACCTGTGTTTCCCACCCGAAAGTTCACAGTGTTTCCTAGCCGAAACCTGACCATCCACCTAACGTTAACCCAGCTCACCAAGAACACTTCCTGACTCAGCAGAAGCTTCTCTTGAAACCGCTTCCTACGAACATCCCGAACACTGCCCTTCAGCCGAAAGCAAAAGCTGCATATGTCACTAGACCTGAAATTAACACTCTCCCTAGAACGAAACTTAGAGCTCTCCTTCACCTGAACCTTGGATCTATAGCTAACACTGGCCCGAATCCTAAACGAATTCTCACAGGGTCCTAGGTTTTCCAGCAACTCCTCATACTCTCCTGGCCTCTCCATCAACCGAGGCCTAACGCGGTGCATAGCCGTGAACATACCTGTGTTTCCCACCCAAAAGCTCCCATGTTTCTTCGCCGAAACCTGACCCTCCACCCAACGTTAACTCAGCCCAACAAGAACACTTCCTGACTCAGCAGAAGCTTCCTAGAATCCGCTTTCTATGAACACCCTAACACTGCCCCTCAGCTCAAATAGAAAGCTGCACATTTCCCTAGACCTGAACTTAACACTCTCCCTAGAACCACAACTAGGGCTCTCCTTCACCTGAACCCTGGATCTATAGCTAACACTGGCTTGACTCCTAACCGAAAACTCGCAGGTTCCTGGGTTTTCAGAACTCCTCATGCTCCTGCTGGCCTCTCCCTAAAAAGAGGCCTAACCCGGACATAGCCTTGACCTTACCTGAGTTTCCCACCCGAAAGCTCACCGTATTTCATCGCCGAAACCTGACCCTCCACCAAACGTTAACTCAGCCCACCAAGAACACTTTCTGACTCAGCAAAATTTCCCTTGAACCCGCATCCTATGAACACCCCGAACACTGCCCCTGAGCCCAAAGCGAAAGCTGCACATGTACCTAGACCTGAACTTAACACTTTCCCTAGAAACACACCAAGGGCTGTCCTTCACCTGAACCCTGGATATATAGCTAACACTGGCCTGACACCTAACCTGAATTCTCACAGTGTCCTGGGATTTCCAGCAGCTCTTCATGCTCCTGTTGGCCTCTCCCACAACCGAGGCCTAACCCGGTGCATAGCCCTGACCTTACCGGTGTTTCGCACGAGGAAGCTCACCCTGTTTCCTCGCTGAAACCTGACCCTACACCCAACGTTAACTCAGCACACAAAGAAAACTTCCTGACTCAGCAGAAGCTTCCCTTGAACCAGCTTGCTACGAACACCCTGAACACTGCCCCTCATCCAAAGCGAAAACTGCAGTTGTACCTAGACCTGAACTTTACACTCTCCCTAGAACCATTACTAGAGCTCTCCTTGCCCTGAACCCTGGATCTATAGCTAACACTGGCCCGACTCCGAACTGAATTCTCACAGGGTCCTGGGTTTTCCTGTAGCTCCTCATTCTCCACCTGGCCTCTCCCTAAAACGAGGCCTAACCCGGTACATAGCCCTGACCTTACCTGAGTTTCCCACCCGAAAGCTCACCGTATTTCCTCGCCGAAAACTGACCCTCCACCTAACGTTAACTCAGCTCACCAAGAAAATTTCCTGACTCAGCAGAAGCTTCACTTGAACCGATTTCCAGAAACACCCTGAACACTGCCCCTCAGTCAAAGCCAAAGCTGCACATGTCCCTAGATCTAAACTTAACACTCTCCCTAGAACCACACCTAGGTCTCTCCTTCAACTGAACCCTGGATCTATATCTAACACTGACCTGACCCCTAACCCGAATTCTCACAGGGTCCTCAGTTTTCCAGAAATTCCTCATGCTCCTCCTGGCCTCTCCCTCAACCGAGGCCTATCCCGGTGCATAGCCCTGACCATAATTGTGTTTCCCACCCAAAGCTCACCCTGTTTCCTCGCCAAAACCTGATCCTTCACCCAACGATAATTCAGCCCACCAAGAAAACTTCCTGACTCAGCAGAAGCTTCCCTTGAACCGGCTTCCACGAAACCCTGAACACTGCCCCTCAGCCCAAAGGCAAAGCTGCACATGTCCCTAGACCTAAATTGAAAACTCTCCCTAGAACCAAACCTAGAGGTCTCCTTCCCCTGAACCCTGGATCTATAGCTAACACTGACCCGACTCCTAAGCGAATTCTCACAGGTTCCTGGGTTTTCCAGCAGCTCCTCATGCTCCTCCTGGCCTGTCCCTCAACCGAGGCCTATCCCGGTGCATAGCCCGGACTTTACCTGTGTTTCTCACCCGAAAGCTCACACTGTTTCCACGCCGAAACCTGACCCTCCACCCAACGTTAACTCAGCCCACCAAGAACACTTCCTGACTCAGCAGAAGCTTGTCTTGAACCCGCTTCCTACGAACACATCAAACACTGCCCCTCAGATGAATGGGAAAGCTGCACATGTCCCTAGACCTGAACTTAACACTCTCCATAGAACCACACCTAGGGCTCTCCTTCACCTGAACCCTGGATCTATAGCTAACACTGGCCCGAACCTAACCCGAATTCTCACAGGGTCCTGGGTTTTCCAGCAACTCCTCATTCTCCTCCTGGCCTCTCCCTCAACCGAGGCCTAACCCGGTGAATAGCCCTGACCTTACCTGTGTTTCCCACCCAAAAGCTCCCATGTTTCCTCGCCGAAACCTGACCCTCCACCCGACGTTAACTGAGCCCACCAAGAACACTTCCTGACTCAGCAGAAGCTTCCTAGAACCCGCTTCCTACGAATACCCTGACCACTGCCCCTCAGCCCAGAGCGAAAGCTGCTCATGTCCATAGACCTGAACTGAACACTCTCCCTAGAACCACACCTAGGGCTCTCCTTCATCTGACCCTTAGATCTATAGCTAACACTGGCCCGACTCCTAATCCGAATTCTCACAGGGTCCTGGGGTTTACAGGTACTCCTCAAGCTCCTCCTGGCCTCTCCCTCAACCGAGCCCTAACCCGGTGCATATCCCTGACCTTACCTGTGTTTCTCACCCAAAAACTCTCCTTGTTTCCTCGCCGAAACCAGACCCTCCACCTAACGTTAACTCAGCCCACCAAGATCACTTCCTGACTCAGCAGAAGCTTCCCTTGAACCCGCTTCCTACGAAACCCCGAACACTGCACCTCAGCCCAAATCGAAAGCTGCACATGTACCTAACCTTAACTTAACACTCTCCCTAGACAACACCTAGGACTGTCATTCACCTGAACCGTGGATCTATAGCTAACACTGGCCTGACACCTAACCTGGATTGTCAGAGTGTCCTGTGTTTCCCAGTAGCTCCTCATGCTCCTCCTGACCTCTCCCTCAACCGAGGCCAAACCCGGTGCATAGCCCTGACCTTACCTATGTTTCCCACCCAAAAGCTCTCCCTGTTTCCTCGCCGAAACCTGACCCTCCACCTAACGTTAACTCAGCCCACCATGATCACTTCCTGACTCAGCAGAAGCTAGGATTCAACCCGCTACCTACGAAACACCGAACACTGCACCTCAGCCCAAAGCGAAAGCTGCACATGTACCTAGACCTGAACTTAACACTCTCCCTAGAACCACACCTAGGAGTGTCCTTCATCTGAACCCT
>NW_017733621.1:0-931 GCF_001890085.2 Hipposideros armiger
GCACATACATATCATAGCATTATTTTCTTAGAGAAGTTGTGATAATAAATATAGTTAAAATGTTGTAAGTTTGAAATCATATCACTAAATATAATCACTATATCAAAACTGAAACAAATATCATTTTTTATTAATTGTGTTATATCTTTCAATGGGAAGTTGGAATTTAACATGTATTATACTTTCTTCTACTTTGTAGTCATAAAAGAAAAATTACACTGGACAAGTTAAACAGGCAAGGAAGACTTTATTCAAGACTACTGTAATAAGGGTCAAGGCTGTCACTATAGGAAAAAGAAATCAAGTTCATTTTTACTCAAACCAAAGGCAGGAGAGATTTTAAGCGCTGGGGTGAGTTGGTGGAAAGCTACTAAAGGACAGTAGGAGGGAGGCTCCTCGATGTGATTAGGCCTTCTGTATTTGCTAATTGGTACTTACAGAAGTTAGGCTCCTACTCTACCACAGAGGCTGTATAGGGACCCTATCTTTCTTGATGATTATACCGGGGGTGCCAAAAATGTATATACATGACTTGCATTTATCTCTTCTTATCAGTATATATTGAGTATTACTATCTTAATACAGTTTTTTTTTCTTTCTTAAAATGTGTACACATGTTTTTGGCACCCTCTGTATTTCTACAGGATGGTTCCTAGGTCACTGAGAAAGGTGCTCCTGGGTTTAAAACTAGCAAGAGACTTGGTAACAATTTATATCTCAAACGGGGAGAGAAAGTATTTACAACTGCTAATTTTTGAAAGTAAATTCTTTATGAGAATGGAGATTAGGGTCTTATAGTCAGGAATAAATCTGTCTAAAGTTTAGTCAAGTTAAGGCCATCCCTCATAGTCAGGGTTTATTAGTGGGGGAGGGAATACTATACTTCATAAATTCACCCTTCTCTGAAATTGACCTGGTCATAAATTCATGT
>NW_017733621.1:1165-2280 GCF_001890085.2 Hipposideros armiger
TGAAAGAGAAAATGACCTGATTTTATATACAAAATGCCTTCTATTAAGATAATGTTGTTGGCAAAGAAATCAGTATCATTGACAGTTTTACTATTGTCAGGTAGAATAAGACACTGGGAAATTTAGAGAGAAATGAATCTAATTTGATCCTAATGATCTCTCTTTTTACTAAAGCTTTTCAATGTTCACTGTAAAATTTACTGAGGTATCACAAGGGCAGCATAGAATCTCTCAATTTTATAACTGGAAAACACCTTAGTGAGCATCAGCTCCAACCAGTTCATTTGAAAGGTGAAGTAATTAAGATGAAACAACTTGCCCATTGGGTATATCTCTACTCTCCTTACACATGTGCGCACATACACATAATAGCATTAAAAGTGATGCATTATATTCTTTCTAAATTTCCATATCCTTAAATCTCATTATAATATTATATCCCATCAAGGTCAGTTTACATGATATTATAATTCTTATAATTTATAATTACATATTACTTAGAATTAGCATACTATATTTTGCATAGGGCAGAATTTAGGCTAAATGCTTAATGAAAATGTTCTCTACATTCTTTTAATTAAAAGTTAATTCCTTTTCTTTTTTAATTAGCCTTCAGCTACCACAACTATATGTAAAGTACAGCATCCCTGACTGATTTTATTATCATTCAGGTAAACTGAGCTTTATGGCTTGGCCAATGAGCAACAGCATTCTCAAACTGCTCATTATTAAACAATCTTATAATGAATCCATTTATTTCTGAACTAATGCATTTTTAATCAGCCCTAGTTCAAATTTGGAGAGAAGAAAGTCTATATTAATACCTTTTAAGAAAGTGTCCATCTTTTAAAAAACCATTAGATATTTAATAAATCTTTTAAATTTTATAATAAAATTGAGCCATATTTTCATCATTAAAATAAGTGTTATGCCTGAATGATTGTGTATCCTCAAAATTCATATGTTGAAATCCTAGCCCTCAATATGATAGTATTAGGATGTGAGGCCTTTGGAAGGTAATTTGGTCATGAAGGTGCAGCCCTCATGAATGGGATTGGCGCCTTTATAAGAAGACACACATTGCTGTTCAAATCAGTTGTTTTTTAATTGATTTT
>NW_017733621.1:5580-6524 GCF_001890085.2 Hipposideros armiger
AAAAAAAATCTCAAATAAACAACCTAATTTTATATCTCAAGACATTAGAAAAAAGAAAAGAACAAATTAAGCCAAAGTTCACAGAAGGAGGAAAATAATAAAGATTACAGTAAAAATAAATCAAACAGAATATAGTAACATGAGAGAAAAAGTCAACAAGTTTTTGGTTTTTATTATTTGTTTTTGCAAAGACAAAATCTACAAACACTTAGTTGGACTGAGAAAAAAAGAAACATAAAAAATTTTTTTAAATGAAAGAGGAAATGTTACAATGGATACATCAGAAGTAAATAGGATCATAAGGGACTGTTATAAAAATTATATCCCAACAAATTGGATAACCTGGAATTTCTAGAAACACACAACATACTAAGACTTAATCATGATTAAATAGAAAGCCTGAACAGACCAATAATAGTATAGAGTTGCAGCAACTGGGGCCTAGGTGCTCAACCAAATAATAAGAATCTAGGCTGGCCATCCAGAGTATTTTATACATTCTGAAACAAATTCTATATTCTGTCATTTCAGTTAAATCACAGATGTCAGTTCATAACTAGGGCTCAGATATATTAAGTCCAGGAACTAGAATTGAAAGGACAAGGAAGATTTTCACTAAGTGGCAAACAGAAGCATACGTTAAGTATTAACACTACAATTTAAGTAGTAATTTTTTCCCCACACGAGCTTGAGAACAGATGTTCAAAATTTACTGGTTTTATATTTGCCATAAATTCCATGTGCATGCATGCCTACTGGATGCTTACAGATGGCGATCTAAAATTGAGTAGACACATTGGGCAATTACAAGAGCATCAGGTAGTGAGTCAAGATACCTGAGTCCTAATCTAGAAATGATTACTAACAAACTCCATGACTTTAAGCAAATCATTCCTTCTCCTAGCAATGGTTTATCTCTAAAAGGCACATGAGAATTTTAAGAT
>NW_017733621.1:8744-10955 GCF_001890085.2 Hipposideros armiger
TGGCGTCACCTGGGAGCTGGTTAGAGCTACAGAATCTCAGTTACCACTTTGGGTTTACTGAATCACAATGTACAATTTAGTAAAACACCTACTGATTCCTTAAATTTAGTTAACCCCTTGTGATTCACAATAAAACATAACAAGCACTTTTCATTAAGAAAGTTTGGGGTGGAAGGAGATTTTCCATAATGACCTCTGCTCACTTTCATGTTTAACTTTGCTTCTTGGATTCTAAAACAACGTTCACCGGTGTAGGTTGCTTAGAGTAACCAGTCTTCCTTGCTGTGCGAATAAAACACTGAAACTTCATTTATATATTATTTTAAAAATCCCACTAAACTGGTCATTCTCTCTTTGTTCCCCAAGATCCATAATCCGACCTTTTATGCCCTGCTCTGTGTCATAGGTCGGCTGTCCTCCAAGGGCACAATCACCTGTGCTCATTGCCCCTTGGATTCTGGTTGGGTTTAGCCAATGGGAGGGACCAGGTGGAGATCAGGAGATGATCCCCCATTTCCTCCAGAAATGGCTGCTCTTCTCTACAGTTACAGATGCTATTGGACAGCTACTCCTCCAACGCCCCTGCTCGCTCCTGGCTCTGGTGACACAAGTTTATTTCAAGGTCCCTTAAGGGATAGGGGCGGTACCGTTTTCTGGCGTTACAAGTCCACGCTTATGTCAGCAATCTTATTCTGATTCCTTTAACCTTACTGACAACTCTGTAAACAATCTCTTCATTGTTTTCAGTGTTTGAAAATCACTTCTTTCCTGCAAGGACCTTGACTAATACATCCATCTTTTCTTGTTTATTTGTATGTTATATAATTAACACATCCAAATATATATATCTCACACAGACATACACACACAAACACACACACACACTGATGGAGAAGGAAGCATGGTCAAATATATTTGAATATCATTGCTAACATCATCCAAATCCTATAAATAATATACTAAAATCTTTGCCCTTATAGAGAGATATTGTTCTGTAAGGGTTACAGGGGTCACATACTCTAGTCAGTTAAAACCCTACTCTGCCCCTCTCTGAAACAGCCATCCTGGGTTTTGTTCGTGTAAATCATATTCTCCTTGCAGATGGATCTGCATGGTCCTTACGAGGAATTTTGCTATGTTTAGTATGTGAAACTCTATAATTATTATCAATGTCAAATAAATCCTTGAATATGTTTTACATATATATATACATACATACATACATACATACATACATACATACATACACATACATTCTGCAGCACTTTGCTTATCCTTGTAATTGGCACCATTGATTGGTTGGTTATTTTAACAAAACAACAAGTAAGGAGGAAAATCATGAAAACCTGCATAAATAATACAAATGATTTATTTTAAGTTGTTTAACTTGTGAACTTTTAGACATCCATACATGTACTAACTGGCAAAAATTCAGCTGCCTTTTCCCATTTGGTGTTAAGAAAGATGGCAGCCAGATTTACTTATTCCCCTCACTGCCAGGCAGGAGACTGCTTTATGTTCTCTGATGAAACTGAGTAGCCAAAGAAAAAGGGCTTGTAAAACTGAGAGTTGAGACCCTTTGTCCACAATTGCCAAGTCGCTCCACTCTACTAACGTACAGGAATCCATGCAAATAGCAAATATGTCCAGCCAGTTTTTAAGTGTATCATTTTTAAAAAATAAAAAAGATAGGCATGTGAAAGAGGACAGAAGAAATAAAAGATTGTGAAGGTGGAATAAAGAATTCAAAATAATGGCAATGCTTTGAATGAAAGAAAACTTTAAAAATGAAAATCAATGTCATTGAATAGCTTAGGTAAAATACTGCAACCATGAAATGAAAACAAGTCTTTAAAAATGTCATTTAGATAATAAATTTATATTTTTAAAATTAAAATACAATTGAAGAAATAAAACTCTCTATAAAAGGTAAAATGGAGGGGGCCAGCTGAGTGGCTCAGTTGGTTAAGAGCTCACTCAAGGATGGCTCAGCTTAAAAAAAAAAAAGTGATTGTCTCATGCCATTTAAATAAAAAAGGTAAAATGGAGGAAGTCTATTAGAAAGAGAACTTTAAAACAAAAAGAATGAGAGAGAACAGAATAAAATTAAAGGACTATCTAGGAAACCTAATAACCAAATAATGAAATAACTAGGAATAGAGAACACAAGGAATGAAGGCAAAGAATTTTCAACAAAACAATTCAGCTATA
>NW_017733621.1:12370-18541 GCF_001890085.2 Hipposideros armiger
AGGTACCTGGAACATATTATTACTTTCTCTATACTTAAAATTTTCCTGTATATCATTTCTGCCACGAATGCATCCTAAAGTTATCTGGAAAGTCTTCATATGCTCTCCTATTTGGATCTTAGAGTCATTGCTGTTTTCCCTGTTCCTACCTCATTGACATATCTCTTCTTGTTTCTGAAAGATATAACATAAATATTATATAACTGATATGAATGTGTTAGTTGAATGTTTCCTTTTATATTTCTTTTCTCTCCCTATACCTCTATCTACTGACTGCCATCTTGGACTATAATTTCCTGTAGGCAGGAACCAAGGTTGAGAAAGGATAAGTAGTTTTCCAGAAGCTGAAGAGTCATGGAAAGCCATGATTAGCCCAAGTACCCTGTTTTTCAACTGAGGATTATTTCTTCTAACATCTGTATTCAGAGTTCAGTCTAGACTCCCTATAGAAGAATCCTTAATAAATGTCTGTTCTTAACCACTAACCTCCTGTTTCATTAGGGCTTCTGTAAATTATTCTTTTGTATCAGTACTACACTATGTTGTTTGCTGCACTATGTTGTTTGCTGTTTTTAATTGAGGTAAATATTTATCTTGAGTATTCTTTAAAGACCGCAAACTAGCCATGTTAGGTGACACTGAGCAAAGCCAGGCAGAAGACTGTTATATCTGATGGATATAGTTTTAAGTATTTGAGGCTAAATATATTTAAACAATTTCATTAGGTGTTAGTTTTTAACAAAATACTGCACATTTCTATCTGATATTAGATTGAGTATATGTATATGACAATATGTATATGACTACTGGAAAAATATTATAACAAAAATATGAGTGACAAAATAATTACTACTTAAATCCAATACACTTAGTCCATAAGCCTTTTTTAATTCTGTTATATTTGTAATTCTGCCATTAACTCATGATTCACATTTGTTGAAATGTGAGGAACACACAAATTATAAAAAGGTACTCAAATGGAATCTAGATGATTAATAGAATGTGTCTAACTTCAATAGATTGTATAACTTCATGGGCGCACAATTGCATGATATATGAAAATAGATGAGATCAGCTTAGAAAAATATTAAATTCTGAATATTTTGACCTTTGCACAACCATAGAAAATAAAGTCAGTCCTGAATGTTTTCTTTGATCTAAAATGGAATATATGGCATCCAAGGAGTCTGTCATCTCATGCCTTTATATTTCTATTTAAAAAAAATAATTGTGGACAGAATCAGATGTACAACCAAAGAGAGATCATTCTTTTTCATTTAAAAAATGGATAATTCTCAGAAAATGAAAAATGTTAGAAAAACGAAAATTGAGAACTGTTGAGAATATGTATTAAGGTTCTTTATAAATAAACATTTTTGGTTAAAGATGATAATTATGCACAAATGTGCACTCATTTTAAATGAAAAAATATCATTATTCTTGGCCATTTAGTACATATCCATCATTTCTCAGATTTGCTGATTAAAACTGTCAGTACATACATCACTTACAGTATTATTTCATACTTATGAATTAAAAGTCAAGGCTTGAATGTAAAGAGTACATTTTATGATAGAGAAAGACATATGCACATAAATATGTCAAAATATTATAATCTTATAACATTATAATATATTGTGGCTTTAAGGACTAAGAATGAAGAGTAGGATGATATGGAAGAAGGAACACTTAGGGAGTTTCAGGGACAGCTTCACTAAAGAGAATGGAGAGCATTTCAGCAAAAGCACAGAAACATAAGAGAGCGAAGTATAGTTGGGGTATACAAACTATAAAATGTGATGTTGGGAAGCCATAGAAGATTGAGCTGGTGAAACACAAGGATCAGAATTTGAAGGGCTTTCAATGCCAAACACAGTAATTTAGATTTTCATCTGAAGGGAAAGGGGAGAAACTGAAGAACTCAAGGAGAGAACAAGATTATTTTGGGGTATAAGAAGCACTACACTTATGGCAGAGCAGGGTAGATAGATAGAAGGTTGATGAAACTAGAGAAGTAAAGAGTATGATGAAAAGACTATTAAAAAGTTTGAAACAATATAGGTGACATCTAAACTGATGCAGTAAATACTAGATAGGACTTATCAGATTGAACAAGTACTAAAGATTTTGATCATATATTGACTTGTAAGGTAAGTGAATTAAAATCTATTAAATTAATTAGTGTTTGCAGTGAAATTTATTTGGCTATTATAAATATAAAATGTAGTTGATACTTGGATATTGATTAATTTCCAGGTTGAATATAGGGTAATAAGGATTTAAAATATAGAATCCTTCAGAAAGATGTTAGCTCTTATGTGAATGCATAGCACAAGAGGAATTCACAGAGCAGAAAATGAGAGTAGGTGGCCAGGAGTGTATAAAGTACATGGAAAGGAGAAGTTACCCCAAAAATCTAAGGGAGAAAAAAATGTTTGAAGTAGGAGAAACTGGTTAGCAGCAACAAATTTTGCCATGGAATCAAAAAAACAGAAGTCTGAAAAATGCTCATTGGATATCTATAGTAGAAATTTAGCAAGAATATTTTCAGTGAGTTGATGAGGTCAACATTCAGATTAAAATAAATCACTAAGTGAATAGGAGGCACTGGTTTGGGGATTTACAATGTAGAATTTTCATTCACAATTAAAAAAATTTTTTTGAGAAATGTGATGGCATGAGAAGGAATTTAATATCAAAATGGCATATTTTGTGGAAGAATTTTAAATATACTTATATGATGAGAGGAAGAAACAAATGTAGAGAAAATATTAGAGGATATTTATGAAATATGAACATTGAGTACTGAGAGAAAGAATAACATGAAAATTAAAGATAAAACAACAATTATTTGATATAAAACTTAATATCATTTTATCTGACTTGGAAAGATGTTAGGGTGGTTGAAAATATAGATAAAGTCAAAGGCAAACATGCATAACATAACATAAGAGTGTTAATAACTGAAAGGCTCTATTGTCTTCATGAAATTAGAAGAAAAATCATGGGAAAGAGATGGAGACAAGTGTGATACTTGAGAAGAATAAAAAGAGTAAGGAATAAATGCCCTGGGGAATGTGATAGCAAAGTAAATGCATGCAACATCACTATGAAAAAAAGATTGTGTGAGATGAGTAAGATTGTTTTTCACTTGGTTTCCACCCAAGCCTACTGTAATCTCTGTGTGGGTGGGCAGATATGGTTTCCGATAACATACTTAATTGAATGTCCTCCGGCACAAGTCAATTAAATATCGTTTGCATTATTTTAGAAATGGAAACATTAAGTCATCCACAAAGGCGCATCTCAAATTAAGAAGTCCAAAGTCAAATGTAAAGTTCCCGGTAACAGAGATAACGATCCAAGATGGTGGAGTAGATAAATGTTATGCTTGCCTCATCCCGTGAACACATCAAAGTTGCAATTGCATTATAGAATAATCAACCTGGAGAACCATGTGTAGTCTAGCTGAACAGATTTTATAATTAAGGATATAAAAGAAAAGCCTCCTTGAGACTAACAGGAGAGACAGAGATGAGAAATGTGCTACTCCCAAACCTCCGTGTAATGGATGAAAACTGGGAGGGATATCTCAGCCAAGGAGATTCCCCATGGTGTAGCAAAGGACCCCAGATCCACATCAGGTGCCCCAGCTCAGTGTACTGGTACTGGGCAGAGGAGACCTACATCTGTCCGTGAAAAACAGTGGAGGTTCTGACCATCTTGGTGAGATGGCAGGAAACCCAGGCATCCTCTTAAACAACCTGCGCACAGATTCTCTCACTTGTGAGCACTCATCTTGGGCTCCAGTGGAGGAACAGTGACTTGGGGGGTTATCGGAGGCACATGGGGAGCAGGCTGAGGTTTGTAGCTTCACGCGAGGGCTGGCAGACAGTCACCATTTTCCGTGAGTTTGTCCTCCAACCCTGCAGCCAGCAGGCCAGCAGGCACCATCTTTCCTGAGTTGAGCCCTCCCCATACTCTTACAGCCAAATCTAAATCTGATTGTCTTGTGAGCGCCATCCTGCTGACTCATTGAGATGCCGCTATATCCAACTCCATATCACAGAAGGCTTTATTGGCAACAGAAGTTTATGGGAGCTGGCAACTGGCAGCAGGACTCAGAGTGTCCTGGATTTTTGTGGAGCTATCCCAGACCCTGTACTGGTGGAAGCCATCCTCGGTTCACTGCATGACCTCTCCCTTGCCCCTCCAGATTCAGCAGAGGCAGCAACTAACCAGGGATCACTTTGTAGCTCCTTCCAGGGAGTTCCCAGCTGGTTACAGGTTGTGGCTGACCTGCGCCTACATGGGCCTCTTAAGAGACCCCAGAACCAATATTCTTGGAAGTTGACTTCAGACGACAGCAAAGCATTACCCAATTAGACCCACAAGTGGCACATCTGAAGGGCAGTCTCAACAGGCACCAGAGCCTTCTGGGGCAAATCCCATTCTGTGTGGTAAGCCCCTCAGCACAGCAGCCCATAAGCAGCCCAAACCCCACAGCCAGTCAGCCTGATGGTCAATCCCACCCACTGACAGGCCAATACCAATCAAAACTAAAATATAACAGAAATGCAAACACAATCCACAGAAGGGACACTCCTGGAGCTCCCAGTGCAGGTGATCAGCGAGACTGTGCCAGGGCCCTGCAAGGCACCTACTACATAAGGCTACCTGGCAAGACTAGGAGACATAGCAGCCCTACCTAATACATAGAAACAAACAAAGATAGGCAGCCAAAATGAGGAAACAAATACGTCCCAAATGACAGAACAGGAAAAAACTCCAGAAACAGACCTAAATAAAATGGAAGTGAGCAACCTACCAGAAACAGAGTTCAAAACACTGGTTATAAGGATGCTCAAGGAACTTAGTGAGAACTTCAGCAAAGAGATAGCAGAGATAAAAAGGACATAGACTATAAAAAAGAATCAGTCAGAAGTGAATAATACAATAACCGAAATGAAAAATGCACTTGAAGAAATCACTAGCAGACTAGATGAAGCAGAGGATCAAATAGTGACCTTGGAAGACAAGGTAGAAGAAAACACCCTATGAGAACAACAAAAGGGAAAAAAATAAAAATGAGGATAGTTTAAGAGACCTCTAGGACAACATCAAGCATAATGACATTTGCATCATAGAGGTACCAGAAGGAGAAGAGAGAAAGCAAGAGATTGAGAATTTATTTGAAAAAAATAATGACTGAAAACTTTCCTAACTTGGTAAGAAAATAGTCATAAAAGCACAGGAAATGCAGAGAATCCCAAACAAAATGAACTCAAACAGGTCCACACCAAAACACATTATAATTAAAATGGCAAAGGTTAAAGACAAAGACAGAATCCTAAAAGCATCAAGAGAAAGGCAACTAGTAACTTATAAAGGAGCTCCCATAAGATTATCAGATAATTTCTCAACAGAAACTTTGCAGGCCAGAAAGGATTGGCAGGAAATATTCAAAGAGGTGAAAATTAAGGATCTGCAACCACAACTACTCTACCCAGCAAGAGTATCATTCAAAATTGAAGGACAGATAAAAAGCTTCCTAGACAAGAAAAAGCTAAAGGAGTTCATCACCACCAAACCAGTATTACAAGGAAAGTATCAACTTCATTCTTTAAGGCACTTCATTAAGATCAAAAAAAGGAAGAAAGAAAAGAAAAGAAAAGAAAAAACAAGAAAAACTGCAATAACTACATATCTATCAACAATTATTTTCAATGTAAATAGATTAAATGCTCCTATCAAAAACAGAGTGGCTGAATGGTTGTTACAGGTAGTTGTGGTGATGTAGGGTATAGCACAGGAATATAGTCAATAATATTGAAATAACTATGTATGGTGTCTGATGGGTACTAGATTTATTGGGGTCATAGATGAGAGGGAGTCTGTGGAACAGTATGAAAAAGATGAAGGCATTAAGAAGTACAAATTGGTAGTTACAAAATAGTCATGAGGATGTAAAATAAAGCATAGGGGATATAGTCAATAATATTACGATAGCATATTATGGTGTTAGATGGTTGCTGGAATTATGATGATCACTTCTTTAGGTATATAAATGTTGAACAACTAAGGTATACACCTGAAACTGATATAATGTTGTATGTTACCTATATTTTTTAATAGAAATCTTTTAAAATTTGAATGAAAAATATTTCCTGG
>NW_017731578.1:0-952 GCF_001890085.2 Hipposideros armiger
CATGGCCCTGTGCCGGCACACTTGGCCTGCCTTTGTCCTCTCCTAACATATGTGACGTCCTTTTGGGGGGCCCTCTGTATATATGTTAGGCATGCTCTCTCTGCCCTTCTGGGCCTGCCCAACTCCTACTCGTCATCAGCTTGGACATGTCCTCCAAAGCCTTCCCTGACCACTTCCCACTCGCTCACACACGCAGGCGCCCTCGGGGGCCTTTCTCAGCGTCCTCAGCCTCCGGGGTCCTTCTGTTACACGATTCACTGGGAGGAAACACAGGTTTGGTGGCTGTTGAGGGACGGGGCTCCAGAGTCATATAGCTCCAGGTGCGGTTCAGGCGGCCGCATTTCCCAGCTGTATGGCTTGGGCAAAGTTTCTAAACAAATCAGTGCCTCAGTTTCCCCATCGGTAAAGCGAATATAACCGTTCGTCCACCCAGGGCTGCCGTTAAGGATTAAATGAAACCGCCTGGGTGAAGTTTTAGCATTGAGCAGGCACGGCTCCCGTGCAGAATTACTGCCGGACACGATTCTCAACGCCGGTATCACATAAGCCCTGCGGATGCCAAGCACTGGCGGCAGCCGAGGGTATAGGGTCAGAACCGGAACCGCTTCCTCTACCACGTCCCGGATGTCCCGCCTCCAGTGGCTCGGGAGTCCTCTCTATTGGCCTCTTCAGTCTAACATGGCGACGTTCTGTGCTACTTCAAGCGCCTGCTCTTCTCTAGCCAATCGAAAGAAAGGCATTTCTGGATCCCGCCTCTTTCGACTGCATCATTGGCCAATCAGACCACACCATGAAGGGTCAGCGCGGAGAAGGCGAGGCCAGCCGGCCCAATGGCAGCGTCCCAGAGTGTAGGCTCCGCCTCTCGGCGGACAGGCCGCTCGGTACCGGGAAGGAGTGGCAACGCTTCAAGGTGGGTGTTCGGGGCGCTGCTGCTAGGGCCGGGCCTGGGCAG
>NW_017731578.1:3812-7659 GCF_001890085.2 Hipposideros armiger
TTCCCCGGATGCAGTAGTAGTTTCAGGAGCCCTGCCTGTTTGCCTGTCGCAGGGCCACAGCCAGTGACACACACCACAGCTGAGGCCCTCGCTGCCCCCCGGTTGCTGTGCCTTTGCCCGGGTATTTGGTTCTGTTGGAGGGTCCCTCGTGGATCGCCTGCAGTTAGGTCCTGTTAGTATAGAAACAGAAAGACACATCATGGCGGCAGCCCCATGGCGTGCCCAGCAGGAGCCCCAGCAGGCACAGTGGTTACTCACTGTCCACACAGTGATCCCATCTCAGTGGCTGTTCCAAGGCCACGTCTCCACGACTCAGGATGGCTCCTGTCAGTCCTACCTAGCTTGTCGCCTGGACCGCTCTCAGCCCTTCTGGGCCACCGGCTGTGGCCCTAATGTCTTCAGTCCACCAGCAACCTGAAGCATATAGGAGAGCCCCAAAACAATAAATAATAAGAGTGACGGTTTCCAGGTAGTGAGTGCTGTGCACGGACCAAGCACTCTGCCAAGGTCATGACTTATCTTTACAACATCTCTGGGAGGTAGAGATTATTATCCCCATTTTTATAGATTAGGAAACAGACACAAAGAGATGAGGCTACCAGCCAAAGGTACCCCTGTGAGTGGTGAGTATTACACTCCTGGGGACGTGGGAGGGCCTTTGCCACAACCCTTTGAAGGTCCTCCCAGCTGTGGGAGGCCCCTGGCCACCCCTTCCGCCAGGTGGCATAAGGCTGTACCTAGGAACTGAGAGTTAAGGACTGGCCTTCGAGTCTGGGGTCTGCCCCTCACTTGCATGCTGTGTGGCTTTGGGAAGCCGCTCAACCTCCCTGAGCCTCCATTTTATCCATCAGTTGGGGAAAACTAGAGGTAAGTGGGAGAGTTGTTCAACATTAACCTACAGTAACAGCACCTACTACAGGCTGCCACCCCTCAGGGCTCCAGCTGCTGCAGCAAATGAAGCAGGCAACAGCCCTCCTGTCGTGGGGCTCATGTTCTTGGGTTAAACAAATCAACAAGAAAAATGTCATCTAGGGCAGGTGTTGGTGGAGTCAGGAAAGGAGTATCTGGGCTGAAAGTGGGTGACAGAGGGTCTGCTCTGCAGGCCCTGGGGAAATGAGCCCCCCAGATGGGGGTGGGCGTGTGCAGACCCAGAGGTGGGAATGAGCAGTGAGGGCTGGACCCTGTGCCCAGACCCCAGCGTGGCTGGCAGGCGACAGTACCCTGTGCCGCTCCCCAGGCCATCACCATCGAGGCCGAGCCTCGGGCTGACGGCAGCCGCCGGACCACCCGCTATGACATTGACATGACCAAGTGCATCTACTGCGGCTTCTGCCAGGAGGCCTGCCCTGTGGACGCCATCGTTGAGGTGAGTGGGCCCCAGGGTGGAGGAGGCCAGGGCAGAGGCTCCTTGGAGGGGCCTGACATGGCTGTGCCTGTACCCTCGCCTGCAGGGCCCCAACTTTGAGTTCTCCACGGAGACGCACGAGGAGCTACTGTACAACAAGGAGAAGCTGCTGAACAATGGAGACAAGTGGGAGGCCGAGATTGCCGCCAACATCCAGGCCGACTATCTCTACCGGTGATGCCCCTGCCCAGCTGGGCCGTAGCCCCTGATGCCCAATAAAGAAGCTCTGACCCCGCCTACCGCCTCTGTCATGAATCCGATTGTCCAGGCTGGGACGGCCCAGCCTGACCTTGACCTGTCGGTCCCTCAGTGGGCCCAGCTGAGCTGGCCCAGCTTTCCAGTGGGACTCTGGGACCTGGCAGGCCCTCGCTGAGGCTAGGCCCTAGGGCTCAGCAGGCCAGGGGCCAGCTCAGGTCTGCCGTTCCCATAATCCTGGGTGTCTGCAGCGGGGGTCTGTGCCTGCCCTCCCCCGAGGGCCACCCACAACTAAGACCCTAAGGACACAGAGCCTCCCTAGGCCAGGCAGAAGTATGTCAGGTGGCAGAAACTCAGGCTAGATCATCCTTGTCGAAGGGCAAGGGGAAGTCTGCTCTGGGGGTGACAGTCATGGGGTGGTGACACAGGCCCTGCTGCCCCTGAGCTGGCCTTGCCTTGCCTCCAGCCACATCCCTTTTCTCCCCAAGTTCCCAGACCAGGCTACTGGCTTGGCTTCTGCTGAGAACTTCCTGCTTTGCAGTCCCAGCAAAGTGGTGTGGTTCCCTCTGAAGCCATACGCAAGCCCAGTGCCACTGGAATAGCCAAAAACAATCTCTTTGAACTTGGTACTGAGCACTGTGAAAGGATTTCAGTACATTCTCAGCAGNGCCTCTCGGCGGACAGGCCGCTCGGTACCGGGAAGGAGTGGCAACGCTTCAAGGTGGGTGTTCGGGGCGCTGCTGCTAGGGCCGGGCCTGGGCAGCGCGGCATCGGGGGCGAGTGTGGCGTCCCCGTTGGCCCTGCAGGCTCAGGGCCCGGGCTTCATCTCGGCTTTGCTCATGATCCGCGGTCCCTGTGTCCTTGAGCGTGTAGCGGGCGGGCCGGGCATCCTCAGGGCGCATGTGCCGCCTGCGATCTTGGGGTCAGAGGTCATGCGGCAGGTCGAGGACAGTGTAGGGTTGGGCGTCTGGCGCTGAAGTCGGTGGTCAAAAGGAATGGGCCCGTTAGAGGTCACAGGTCACGAGAGGAGCACTCTTGAGCCCAGACTAAATGCCTGGCTCTGGGCTACATCCTTGGCGTGTATGAACTCCCTTCGTTCTCATGACCACCGCCCCCCCATCCCCCGCCCCCCCATTTCACATATGGTCAGTTGGCAGTCCGGGAGACAGCTCCAGAAGTTTGATGCTTGGGAAAGGAAATTGATCGTGATGGTTATTTAAGCCTCTAAACTTTAGAGGCTTAACCCGTGGGGTTGCGACCCCTTTGGGGGTCGAACGACCCTTTCACAGGGGTCGCCGGGTACTCGTATGTGGGCGCATCTGCCTGGGGGCCTGAAGACGGATAGAGGAGCGGTGTCTCGGTTCCTAAGACCATCGAAAATTTGTGTTTTCCGATGGTCTTAGGCGACCCCTGTGAAAGGTTGAGAACCGCTGCAAGGGGTTTCCAGCAGGGGAGGACTGGGGGTGTAAAGGAAGGGGTCTGGCCTGGGTTCAGTTCTTGGTCCCAGCCCCCTAGTGTATGACTTTGGTCAAGTCACTTAACATGATTGAGCTGCAGCTTCTCATCTGTGCCTCTCTCATGGGGTGCTTGTAAGGACAAAATGACAGTGCGTGTGTCTCCTATGACACAGTGAACTTTTAATAAATGTCAGCGGCCGCCGGCGGTGTTGTTTGAGTCCGATGTGGAGAGGATGAACTGGAGGGGAGAGATGGGAGGCAGGAGGGATGGATTTTAAATATTTCTTCCATGAGATAGAACTTAGGATCCACACATACTCCCTAAATCTTGCCTGGCTGAGCTGAGTCAGGTTGGAGGGCTGGCAGGTGCCACGCCTGGGAACAGGAAGGCCATCTGTGCCTCTGACAGGAATGGCGTTAAGTAGGGGACAAGATGACACAGTGGCACGGAGGTCAAGGGTCAGGGCTCCTGCACTGCCAGAGTCCCTGGAGGGCCGGGTCTGGGACCCAACACATCCCCCTCGGTTTTCATGCCCACAGATGCGCTGCCTGACTATACCCATGCTGCTTCGGGCCCTGGCACAGGCTGCACACACAGGTAGGACCAAGGGAGCCTTTTCTGGGCCTGGTGGAGCCCAGTGCCCCAGCATGAGGTCGCAGCAGCACAGCATAACCCCTCTCCTTGCAGGGCATCCCCGTGGCCGGAGTCTGCACAGCAGCGCAGTGGCGGCCACTTACAGTGAGTCCCAGGGCACCTGGAGCCTCAGGCTTTTCTGATCATGGTCCTCCC
>NW_017731578.1:12084-56421 GCF_001890085.2 Hipposideros armiger
GTGAGGTAATTGGCATGGAGCCTGCATTGGTACACAGGTAAATAGAATACTTGTATTAAATAGGTGAGACTATCCAGCTCCTGACATGATTCCCTTACTGACCCATCAGAGGAGTGCGGCTCTAACGCCCTTTTATAATACGGCAGAGACCAGTTTCCCATGTACCAGGCAATATTGACCTGAGACACCGCCCCCTCCCCACCATGCTGCTGTCTGGTGTGTTAAGTGTCCTCTCTGGAAACAGCCCTGTGACATTCCAGAACACATCCCCACTTTTCTTGGATGCTGACCTTGGCTGTGACTGTTTCCAGTCCCAGCTTGGGGGCTCCATTTGCTCACCCCTTGCAGTGTGAGGTTCAAGGATCACCAGAGCTGAGGGGCTGCTCCTCAGTGGGTATGGTCCTGGCCTGTCCAGAGTGCAGGCAGCTGGACAGCTGTGAGACCCAATTCGGGGGTGCTGGGACACAGCTAAATGGAAGCAAGGTCACTAGGACACCCCAGCCGCAGGTGGAGCGACAGCAAAGCACAGAGTATTGCTCAGCACCTGCTGGGTGTGGGGGCCCTGAGTGGAACAATGCATCCATGACCTGGCCCTCAATGTCCCGCTGCCACCGAGGAAACAGGCCCAGGGAGGGGCAGCCACCCACCCAAGGGCACAGAACGTTGGGCCTGGAGCCCAGCCGGGCCCCTGCCCTGGGGGGGCGAAGGGAGGAAAGCCCCAGTGTAAGCTGCGGCGGCCCGTTAAGGGGTAGGGCGTCCCAAAGGTGGGGGAGAGCGCTGGTCTTGGACCCCACGCGGGTTTTGGACCCAGGCCTGGGTCCCATCAGCCATAGGCCCAGGGAGCCCCCTAGATGGTGGGGGTTCCATTCGCTAGCCCCCGAACTGGGGCGCCTCCTCCCACCCCCGCCGCGTAGGCGTGCGCGGTTGGTGCTGGTCAGTGTTTCCACTCCCGTCACCAGGCCTCCTCACGCCGACGCCCCGAATGGTTTCCCAACCTCCCCGAGGAAGCGCGACCAGCGCGAAGTCACAGATCGGGCGCTGTCTCCCTCCCGGCGGCTCCAGGGCCTCGGGGCGGGGCGGGGGGCGGGGCGGGACTTCACTGACCCCGCCCCGCCTCCCGGTCCCGCCCGACAAGGAAAGTGCGTTGCGTGGGCGCCGCGGCAGGGATCTTAGAGCCCGGAGCGCAGAGCTGAGCCGCGCCTCGTGCGGCTGACCCGGGGGTGAGTGCCTCCACCGGGTGTCAGGCCTTGCTGGGGGCCACAGAGGAGACTAGGAGGAGGAGGAGGAGGAGGAAAAGGATGATAGGGTGTTACAGCCATTAACAACTTCTGAGGCCAGCTCTGCAAGGCCTGGTGGTGCTCAGAGAACTTCTCTGCTGTGCTTCCCCGGAGGGAGGGACCCATTCTGCGGACGAGGAAACTGAGGCCCACCCAACTAAGAAGAGGCAGAGCTAGAGGCAAGCGGGGTCGTTGGACTCCAGAGCCCACCAGTCCGGGATGGAGGAGGTGGCAGACCCGCTCCTCCAGCCCATCTCATCATCGTGAGCCAGGGGCTCAGAGGAGAGAGCTGGAGGGTTGCCTAAGGAGTTGGCCTTAGCGTCCAGCCTCCCGAAGGACCAGGGGGAGAAGGGCACGGAGTGAGGAGTGGGCCACAGGCCCAGGCACCTTCACTTGCTCCTTAAACAGGACTGGGGTGGCCCCTGGTTCGGGCAGGGGCCGGGGAGGATGAGGGCTAGGTTGTGGGCCACAGAAGGGGTCTGGCCAGGTCCCTACACACTTGTGCCCACCATAGCTGGTCCCACCCAGGGAAGTGCCCAGGCCCAAGAGCCCTGTAAGTCAGAGCCACCAGGCTGGATTTGCCACAGCTGCTGCACCCCCTGGGTCCCCAGACCTGGCTTCCTACAAGCCCCCATTTGGCCAGCCCGATCTTTTGTGGTGTCCAGGGCAGGGAACATATATTGGGCCCTCACCTGAGCACATTGGGCGCTGGGACTTCCAAACCTGCAGCCCCAGGCCTGGCTGCTGTCTGACTTGGGCACCTGCAGACTATCTACCTGATCTTGGACCTCACCTCTCCAAGTCCCAGTTGACCCTGCTGTAAAACAGGGCTACAGTGCTCTCTCGCTCTAGGATTGCTGTTAGTTTAAAATGAGGTAGTGTGGATGAAGGGATCACACGGGGGCTCTGGTTGTTTTTGTCATCTCCCTACCTGGGTCCTGTCTCTGCTGGGGGTGGCCAAGTCCCTTTTACCCGAAGAGGAAGTGGAGGCCCTGAGAGGGCACCAAGGTCACACAGCCAATCACAGCTTGGGCAGGGCTTCAAGCCCTGGTCCCCGAGCCTCTCCTACCCACCTTTCCCTGTCCAGGGCCCAGCCCTTCTGCAGCCTCGGGCCACTTCCCTCAGCATTGTCTCCTCTCTGGGGCTGGGGACGGGGCTGCATTCCCTATTTAGACTTAAGTAAACCAGGCCCCGGGGGGAGGAAGTGACCAGCTGCACAGGCTGCAGTCGGCCTAGACAGCAGGCGGGGCACTCTGGCGCCAAACCTCCACTCTTTCAGTGGGGCCCTAACGCATTGATGCCTGTCTCCCCTTCCCCCCAGTTTGAGAGCTAAAGAGACTAAGTTCCACAGAGGGGAAGTGGCTGGCCCCAGGCCCCGAGACAGCAGCAGTCACAGAGTGCTGGCTTGTGGGCTGGGCATCTGCAGGTCCCATTGGAGGCCACCCTGGCCCTCCCCTGCCGGCGTTTGAGCAAGGCCCCGCCAGGCTCTTCCGGCCCGTTTTGCAATTACCACAGTTTCACTTTCAATAATTTCGACATCTGGGAGGCTGCTCCCACCCCTCCTCATAACAGCATCTGTCAGCAGCCCAGGCCTCAGGGAAAGGTCCCCCGGTCATCAGGTGTCCCCCAGCAGACCTCTGTGCCCTCACTGAGCCCCTGGGGACCCAGTGGAGACCCCCGCCACCCTCAGCACACACAGACCCGGCAGGGAGGGAGCAGGGCTCCCGCTGCCTGTGGGGACAGGCCCAACCTCAGCCTGGGTATCCTTGTCAAAGATGCTCCCTGGGATAGAAATACAAGGGTTCATGGCCAGGGCGGGCTGTGGCAGCCAGGAGGCCCACTGCTAGAGGTGACCCTTGGCCTGGGGTCCCAAGGATGAGTAGGACGCAGGGCAATGGCAGGTCCTGGGAGCAGAGGCCAGGAGGGAGAAGAGCCAGCATTGCCAGGAGCCAGCAGGGGTGAGGAGCAGGGGTCTCGGACAGGGCAGAGTCAGCTAGGAAGAGCTTAACGTTGGGCTTTGAGTCAGGTGGTGGCATCCGCTGTGCCAGGCTCCTTATTTCCCTGTCTGTCAGATGGGGGTGGAAGCAGGACTTGCCAGGATTGTGTGAGCTAACAGGCACTGAATTCCTACCGGGTCAGGAATTGTCTGTGACCTGCCCCCGACTGAGCCCCCACCTCCTGCCCGCCCCACAGGACGATGGGCTCCATGTTCCGGAGTGAGGAGGTGGCGCTGGTCCAGCTCTTCCTGCCCACGGCTGCTGCCTACACCTGTGTGAGCCAGTTAGGCGAGCTGGGGCTCGTGGAGTTCAGAGACGTGAGTGCGGCTGGCTGGGACACGTGTGTGTGTGGGGGGGGGCTTGCCCTTTAGTGTCCAAGCTGGTAGACCCTCTTGTTCCATAATGACCCCCAACCCTGCTTGCATCCTGCAGCCTCGGCCGTACAATACTCTACTCTTAGGAAGGCCAGGTCTACTCACTTCTGAGGCCACCCTGCCCTGGTCTGCATTCAGCCAGACCTGGGCATTGCCATGCTCTCCTCAGAGGATGTGGGGTCTGGTCTGCCTCCAGCTGGGCATCTGGAAGTTCACGGTGTTCTTAGCACCTTTTGGGGGAGGCAGCTACAGCCTGAGGGGAGCCAGGCCTGGGGTGGGGACCTCCCTGGCTCCCTCCCCAGAAATTGACCCCTCCACATGGCGATCACAGCTCAACGCCTCAGTGAGCGCCTTCCAGAGACGCTTTGTGATGGATGTTCGGCGCTGCGAGGAGCTGGAGAAGACCTTTAGTGAGTTGGCCCCAGGGCTACATCCCAGGCAGGCTTCCTGGAGGAGGTGCCCGTCGAGCTTGGTCTGAAAGGGAGAATCCTGGTCACCCAGGTGGAAGGCAGAGAAGGGAGGTCCAGGACAGGCCCTGCAGAGCCAGAGCAGGGCAGCTGGGATCTGTGCGGTGCTCTTGGGAACAGGGCAGCCTTGGGCGAGCTGAGCAGAGAGCCTAGGCCAGGGCTGGCTTGAAAGAGGCCTTGAATACTGTGCGAGGGCCTGGGAATTCGTCCTATGGAGCCATCGTGATTTCTAAGCAAGAGAGAGGCAGGGACAGAGTTTTCTCTTCTGTCGATGGACTAGAGTGGGCAGAGGCCAGGATCTAAGGTCAGGTGCCCGAATGAGCAGCTCCTTCTTAAACCTGGGCAGGAGAGGGACCCCTGCCTTGGCACCTGGAGGAGCCTGCAAGGTGGGAGGGTCAAGCGTGCTTGTGTAATGGTTTGATAGCTTGATTGATAGCTTATAAGTGATGAGGCAGGTACTGTGTGGGCCTCCATGCAAACTCTGATTCCATGGCCTGCATTGCTGGGGCTGGCCTGCTGAGAGGACCTCTGTGGGTCCCAGGCTCTGGGCTGCACAGTGGCCCAGGGAATGGAGCGGGAGAGCAGACCTGTGAGGATGGAGGTTTCGCCTGGGGTTTGTCTGGGGATCTGGGACACAGTGAATCAGTTAACTGGTGGCCAGTGGAGTTTGGGGTGGCATTTGGGGTCCCCTGAACAGTGGCCAGCCCTTGGTTAACAGTGGACATTAGCTGGTGGTGGCCTCCCCTGACGCCCATCCCTCTGCACCCAGCCTTCCTGCAGGGGGAGGTTCAGCGGGCTGGGCTGGCACTAACCCCGCCTGAGGGAGTGCTACCAGCACCCCCGCCCCGCGACCTGCTGCGCGTCCAGGAGGAGACGGATCGCCTGGCACAGGAGCTTCGGGACGTGAGAGGCAACCAGCAGACCCTGCGGGCCCAGCTGCACGAGCTGCGGCTCCACGCGGCCGTGCTCGGCCAGGGCCACGGCGCCCCGGTCAGCTACAGCCCAGGCAGGGCGCACAGGGGGAGGGGCAGGTGCCGGACCCCATTTGGACCAGGGCTTATGGTGCCTCTTGGCTCCTAGGTGGCAGCCACCTACACAGATGGGCCCTCGGAAAGGAGCCCCCTGCTCCAGTCCCCGGGGGCGCCGCACGAGGACCTCAGGGTCAAGTAAGTGGGGGCGGCTTCACGCTCTTTCTCCTCAGCCACAGAGGCCCTGACTGCTGGTGCCAGGCCTGGCCCAACTTGGACTCCTTGTCCAGTGCTCTCCCTCACCCTGCCTCCACCCCCAGGCCCAGAATTTTCCTTGCTCATGGGGGTTTCTCCTCTCTGGCCCTGCATGGTGGGCTCCTGCCTTGTCCCTGGGGGCAGGGCCAGTTTGCCTGGCCGACCATCCTGAGCAGGACGGGGCTGTGGAGTGGTCTGCCGGGCTGAGGTTGGGGGAGGTAGAAGCAGCCTCTCAGCCCTGTCTGTCCTGGCAGCTTCGTGGCAGGTGCCGTGGAACCCCACAAGGCCGCCGCCCTGGAGCGCCTGCTCTGGAGGGCCTGCCACGGCTTCCTCATCGCCAGCTTCAGGGAGGCGGAGCAGCCGCTGGAGGACCCGATGACAGTGAGCAGCGAGCGGGCTGGGGGGACCCAGGCTGGGGTGCATGCTGGGCGAAGCCGGGACTCCAGGGTAAATTGGGCCTTGCTCCGGCAGGGCGAGCCTGTGACATGGATGACCTTCCTTATCTCCTACTGGGGCGAGCAGATCGGCCAGAAGATCCGCAAGATCACTGACTGGTGAGCCCCCTGGGAGTCTGGCTGCCCGCTGCTCTTGTGTCCAGCCCCCTGCCTGTCCCCTGCACTGAGCCCACCCTGTCCCTTCACTGCCCCTGCCTTTCCCCTGCACTGAGCCCACCCTGTCTCTGCACTGCCCCTGCCTGACCCCTGCACTGAGCCCACCCTGTCTCTGCACTGCCCCTGCCTGACTCCTGCACTGAGCCTGCCCTGTCCCTTCACTGCCCCTGCCTTTCCCCTGCACTGAGCCTGCCCTGTCCCCTGCACTGTTCCGTGAGCTCCTTCTAGACTCCGCCGGGACCCCTGGCCTCACCTCATGTCACCGCCCTCCCTGCCAGCTTCCACTGCCACGTCTTCCCGTTCCCGGAGCAGGATGATGCCCGCCGTGGAGCCCTGCAGCAGCTGCAGCAGCAGAGCCTCGAGCTGCGGGAGGTGGGCGCCCATGGCCTGGCTGCTCCCCGTCCCCCGCGCCTCCTGCACCCCCGCCCCAACAACCCCCTTTCTCCCCATCCCCTGTGCCTCCTAACCCCATCCTGCTCTGGCCTCAGGTCCTGGGGGAGACGGAGCGCTTCCTGAGCCAGGTGCTGGGCCGGGTGCAGAAGCTGCTGCCACCCTGGCAGGTACAGATCCGCAAGATGAAGGCTGTGTACCTGGCCCTCAACCAGTGCAGCGTGAGTGCCACGCACAAGTGCCTCATCGCCGAGGCCTGGTGTGCCACGCGCGACCTGCCCACCTTGCAGCAGGAGCTGCAGGAAAGCTCGGTGAGCCTGGTGGGGTCCCTGCTCCCCGCCCCCACCCCTAGCTGCCAGGTAGCTGCCTGTTTCTGTCTCACAACACACGTCCCATTGCTTTGCCCAGGGCACCCCCTCCCCCGGGGAGTCCACCCTGATGGGCCTAGCTCAGCAAGCCCCACCCCCTCCCCGACTTCCCAGAGCCCCTGAGGTGGGCTGTCACACCCTTGCGGCTGCACTGGGTTTTAAGTGAGAAACCGAGTTCAAATCCAGACTCTGCAGCCACTGGTCCTGTGACCTGGGGCTGACTGGAGGGAGCCTCAGGCTCCTCATCTGTAAAATGGGTACGATAAACCTGCCTCCAGGAGTTGCTGTAGTGTGAACACACCACAGATTGCCCAGGCCTAGTGGGTGCTCACAGGTGCCAATGAGGCTCCCTCCTGGCTACCTGGATGAGCAGTAACATACTTCTACTTCCCAAGCGACTGTGGTCCAGCTGACCTCTGGCTCTCCTTAAATCCCCTGAATGGGGGACTGGTGGTCCTACTTCACACAGAGGGGAGGGGCTGCCCCAGGTCTCAGTGAGCCTTCCCAGCGAGCCCCCTCTGGGCTCCACATCTCCATCTGGGCCTGGCTGGGGGATCCGAGGGTCCCTGAAGGCCCCCCCATCAGTCTCATCTGTCTGTCTGTCTGTCTGTCTGTCTCCGGCCTGCCTGCCGGGCACCCCAGAGCGAGGCGGGTGTGAGCGCCGTGGTTCACCGCATCCCCTGCCGGGACATGCCCCCTACGCTCATCCGCACCACCCGCTTCACAGCCAGCTTCCAGGGCATCGTGGATGCCTATGGTGTGAGCCGCTACCAGGAGGTCAACCCCGGTGAGCGCCATGGCACCCCATAGCCCCGCCTTGGTGGAAGCCCGGGAAGGCGGTATCCATGCTGGGCCTGTCCCACCCTCTGGAGTGGAGAGGCACACTCCCTGTCACTCCACTGCTCTCAGGGCCCAGTGCTTTGTGTTTAAACCCCGCCCCCCACCTCCCACCTTGTGAAGCTCGCAAGGGGGCTGGCACAGGCTTGCACAAAGAGCAGCGGCTCTGCAGTAGGAATGGGCCAGGTTTGAGGTTCAACTCGCCTACCTTGATAAGTTGCTTAGCTTCTCTGAGCCTCAGTTTTCTCACCTGTAAAATGGGAATCACAGTGCAGACTCAGCACTGGGAAGGTAATCAATCATCAGGGTTGGCAAACCCGCAGGCCACGGGCCAAAGTGAGCCTGCGGATGTGTTCTGTTTGGCCACACTGTGTTTTTGAAGAAGTTTGAATTGGGTGCTGTCCCAGAGCCTGGACTCGGGGCCTCCATAGCATCTGGTACAGAGATGCGCATTCCTCCTTGGGGTCCTAGTTGACCGTAGGGGCCCTCTCCCGCAGCGCCCTACACCATCATCACCTTCCCCTTCCTCTTCGCCGTGATGTTCGGCGACGTGGGCCACGGGCTGCTCATGTTCCTCTTTGCTCTGGCCATGGTGCTGGCCGAGGACCGGCCGGCTGTGAAGACGGCGCAGAACGAGGTGAGGGCGCGTGGGGGCTTGGCGGGCAGGGTGGGGTGGGCCCAGGCAGGCCCTTCACGGCCACCGTCCCCAGATCTGGCGCACCTTCTTCGGCGGCCGCTACCTGCTTCTGCTCATGGGCCTGTTCTCTGTCTACACTGGCTTCATCTACAACGAGTGCTTCAGCCGCGCCACCGTTATCTTCCCCTCGGGCTGGAGCGTGGCGGCCATGGCCAACCAGTCTGGCTGGAGGTGAGGTCTGCCTGCCTGCCTCACTGCCCCGCTGCCCCCTGGGTCCCCGCTGCCCCCGGTCCCCGCCTCCCTGAACACCCTGCCCACTGTTCCCACAGCGACACATTCCTGGCTGAGCACCCGATGCTTGCCCTGGACCCCAATGTCACCGGAGTCTTCCTGGGACCCTACCCCTTTGGCATTGACCCTGTGAGTCCTAGCCGCTAGCCATGGGTGCTGCAGGCAAGCGGGAAAGCAGCGTGGTTTTGGGGCAGGAGGCACGGCGCCCCAGACAGACGAGGGGCCTCCTTGTTGGGCCCGCAAAGCAGAGAGGCATGTTGTGGTGATGGCAGCACTTGGTCGCTGTGGAGCCCGCTCTGTGCCGGGTGCTGTTCTGAGCCCTTTATGTGCAATGACTTTATATTTCACCCTCCTGACGACTCCACGAGGAGCCCCCATTTTTACAGACGAGGCAGCTAAGACACGGGATTACGTGCCGAAGGTCACCCAGTTAGGAAGAGCTGGGGTTGGGCCTGGGTTGTCTGTGCTCTTAACCAGTCCCCTCTGCTGCCCCCTGGGGGAGGGCAGGTGACGGATTGTGCTGAGGCCCCAAAGGGAACAAAGAGGTGTGTGAGAGTGACAGGGGCAGGGGGCCCCCTGCATGACACCCGCCCCTCCTGCCACCCCAGGTCTGGAGCCTGGCTGTCAACCACCTGAGCTTCCTGAACTCCTTCAAGATGAAGATGTCTGTCATCCTGGGGGTCACCCACATGGCCTTCGGGGTGGTCCTGGGAGTCTTCAACCACGTGTGAGGGCCTGTGCTTCATGGGCGGGGGTTCGGGGGCCAGCAGGGCCAGGGTGGTCTGGTGACCCGGCCTTCCTCCCGCCCCAGGCACTTTGGCCAGCTGCACCGGCTGCTGCTGGAGACCCTGCCCGAGCTGGTCTTCCTGCTGGGCCTGTTCGGCTACCTGGTCTTCCTGGTTGTTTACAAGTGGCTGCGCGTCTCCGTTACCGGTGCTGCCTCAGCCCCCAGCATCCTCATCCATTTCATCAACATGTTCCTCTTCTCCAGCAGCCCCACCAATCGCCCACTCTTCCCTGGGCAGGTGGGCTGGGCCAGGGGGAGCGGGCTCACATCCATCACGGGGCCCCGTGGTCAGTGGGCCACTCGGAGCTGCAGGCTCCTCATCTGACAACCAGGGATGCAGGCCTGAGGCCATGAGAAGGGGAGGTGCAGGGACAGTGTGAAGCTCCCAGAGCGGGAGGCGCTGTGGGTGCTGGAAGCCTGTGGCCCTTCTCTCCGAGGAGGCCTTGCGGAGCAGTGATCTAGGCGCTGCAGGAGGAGCAGACTGGGCTCCCTGGGCCCCCGTGAGGCGTGTGGCCCAAGCTGGGTGTGCGGCTCACAGGGGACCCTGACGCGAGCACCTTCCCCTGCAGGAGGTGGTACAGGCCACACTGGTGGTGCTGGCTCTGGCCATGGTGCCCATCCTGCTGGTCGGCACGCCCTTGTTCCTGCGCTGGCAGCACCTGAGGAGGAGGAGGCTGCGTGCTGGCCAACAGCTGGTAGAGGCGGGGTGGGGGGGCATGCAGTCGGGGGGCTGTTGGGGAGGTGGGCCACCGCCAGGCTGAGATGCCCCTCCCTTGCTCTCGCGGGCTCCCCAGTGGCTGTGCACGGGTAGTATGGGGCAGTGCGGGCCCCACCTGGGGCTGGGGCCCGCTGATGCCCCCGCCCCACTGTCCCCGTCAGGATGAGGACAAGGCTGGGCTTCTGGACGCGCCCGACGCACCTGTGGCCAACTGGGGCTCTGATGAGGAGAAGGCGGGGTGCTCGGGGGACCAAGAGGAGGCCAAGGTGGGTGTGGTGCCTTTCTGAGTGGGGGCTGGCTGCAGGCCTGGCTTGGCCCTCACTGCTGCCCACTCCGCCCCCACAGTTTGTCCTCTCCGAGGTGCTCATGCACCAGGCCATCCACACTATCGAGTTCTGCCTGGGCTGCATCTCCAACACCGCCTCGTACCTGCGCCTCTGGGCCCTGAGCTTGGCCCATGCCCGTGAGTGACAGGGCCACGGTCAAGTCCTGACTGCCCACCCCCCACCCCCTCCCAGCTGCTGGCTGGGTGGCCTGCGCCGGTCACTTCTCTGGGCCTCAGATCCTGAGTAAAGTGGGGCCATCAGAGGAGGTCCCCTGTTGGTCCCACAGGAAGGGGCCTTCAGGCTGCCTGGGGACTGGGTGGGCACCCCTGGTCTCCACTGCCCCCTTTTTCACCCACAGAGCTATCGGAGGTCCTGTGGGCCATGGTGATGCGTGTGGGCCTTCGCCTGGGCCGAGAGATGGGCGTGGCAGCCGTGGTGCTGGTCCCCATCTTTGCTGCCTTTGCCGTCCTGACCGTGGCCATCCTACTGGTAATGGAGGGGCTCTCGGCCTTCTTACATGCCCTGCGGCTGCACTGGTGAGCTGCTCCCCTGGCTGGTCCGGGCAGCACGGGCAGGGGTGGGGGACCCTCCCCTCACCATCTCTCCCTTCTCACCCCAGGGTGGAGTTCCAGAACAAGTTCTACTCAGGCACTGGCTACAAGCTGAACCCCTTCACCTTCGCTGTGGAAGAGGAATAGCGCCCACCCGTGGCCATGCCCACGGCCCCGGCCCTTAGCTTGCTGCAGCAGGAAAAGAAATAAAGAGGAGGAAGACCCAAGACTGTATCTTGGTCCTGTCTGGAACGCCAGGGGCGGGGGAGGCTGGCGTGGCATCGCCCTGGGCTGCAGGCTGTGAGCCTTTTGGCTTCACGGACCCCCGTGCCAGCCCCTATGCCTGTCTCATACCCAGCTTTGCAGCTGAGGTTGGTGTAGGTTATGGGGGATGGGAGGCACTGGTCTAGGATCTGAGAAGTCAGGGAGGACCCATGAGCACACCTTCAATAATCCGACTCTTGGGGTGAAGGACCAAGAAGGGATGTTTCCAGCACATTCTAGCTCGGGATGAGTGTCTCCCCAGGCTGGGCCAGGCTAAGTGAACTTCCCATCCTTGGTGGTGTGCAAACTGGCTGTAAGCAGACGTTCAGGACACTCTGGGTGTGCAGGGTGGTGCCTGGCGTGAATCGACCAGTATCCCCACTTGCTCATGCTGGCGCTGGCCCCAGGCACTCAGGATTCTCTGAGGCAGAAAGCAGCTTGGGACATGCGAGTCTGACCCAACACTTCACACTGGGGGAGCAGTGGTGTCACACACACCTGAGGCCATTCTGCAGGTGGGCAGAGGCTGTCCAGGACAGCCCCGAGGGTAGAGGGGCCTGTGTCCCCATCACCAGAGGCCACAGCCTCTCGTCTCCCTGGGCGGGCAGTCCTGTTCCGAGGCTGTACTTCAGCTGGTGGGGTGGGGGTGGCACCCTGCAGCTCTTTGTGGCCTGGGTCCGCTCACTGGCTGGGAGGCAGAGCCACCACTTTGCAGAGGCTTTGTTCTCCAGCTGAGGAGCTGCAGTTCTAGCCGGACACCCCAGGAACAAAGGCCACGTTGAGGTCAGGGACGCCCTGGACAGTGAGCTGGGTAGCCTGGCCCCATCACTCTGGCTCTCACCTGGCCAGCTGCTGGGAGGGGCCTGTCCAGTGGGCTGGGGCTACCCTGCTTAGGGTCCCCAGATGCCAGGCTGCATGGCAACCCCACGTGGCTGGCAGGCTTGGCTCTGAAGAATGATGATTAGGTGTCTGGTGAGGAACAGCCGTGTGTGCGACTCAGGTAGGACCTGGTTTGAGCCCAGACCCGAAGACTTACACCTTCCTGGGGAGCAGAGCTGGGCAGAGACCTGCAGGGTGGGGATGGTGACAGAGGGACCCTGAGCCTTGTATGTCATGTGTTTTGAGGAGGCAGGTGTGATCTCGGGAGACGGTGGTCGGCCTGCCTTGGCTGCCACATGGCTGGCTGGCAGGCTGGCTGGAGGTCTGGTTGCTGTGCACTGGAGCAGGCACTCCTGGGGCGTGGAGGTCATCAGGAGACAGGGACGGGTGGGTCACCTACACTGAGGACAGGCCTGATCCTAAGCTCATGGTCTAATGCAGGAGACTGCTGAGTGAACCAGTTAGAATTCACTTATAGAGAATGTGACAGGCCAGGGAGGGGGTGGGGATGGTTTAAGGGACAGCACCGCTTGGGGTGGCATGGCAGCTTTCTGAGCTGACCGTGGAAGGGTGTGAAGGCCCGGCCCCAACACCTCTCAGTGGAGGAATCTGTGACCCAGCCAGGCGTCTTAAGAGGGAGGCTGGGCTAGGCTGGCAGGGCCAGGTGACCACACTCGCCTTGTGGGAACAGGGAGCTGGGCGCTTTAATCTAAGCCAGGGGTCTGCAAACTGCGGCCCGCAAGCCACGTGCGGCTCTTTGGGTACGTTCTGTCTCAAAGACGACCCCTGGAAGAGCCAATCCTGTCCCTCACAACAATTTAAAAATTATTCGAGAGCCGTAAATATATTTTTACATAATCACCATTATGTGAATAATATCCTCTAAAAATTTTACAAATGGAACTATGCTAGTTTTATTTTCATTTTCAATTTTACTTCAGAGCCACACGCTCGCGAGCCGCAGTTTGCTGACCCCTGGCGGCTCCTCTGTCTCAAATGTTTGCCGACCCCTGGTCTAAGCGAGCTCTCACGAAGGACGCAGGATCATTTACTGTTTCTTTGTATTGCTTGGATATCAAAACACATTCACCTGGTTGAACTTTAACTGTCTACAAGGGTGAACAGTGGAAAGTCTCCGTGCTGCCCTGGCCTGCCTGCTGTGTCTCCTCCCCGACGATAGCGTTCCTTCCACGCCCTTCCAGGGGTCTGCAGGCCTGGGACACGCACTGGGGCCTGGCGTCCACACAGGAAGGTGACAGGCACCCTCCCTGAGACTTAGGACATAACCAAGGCTGACAGCTGAGGATGGGTTTTTATTGGGTTGTCAGAAGTCATGATGTATTTTTTCTGTTTTTCGTTGCAAAACTGCGTCATGACTTTTCTGACAACCCAATATTTTTTTGTGTAGGACAATCTCTATGGTAACAGAAATGTATGCATGAAAACAATTCAAATAAGAGTTTAGAGTCAAAAAAAAATTTATTCCAAAGGACATTTAATGTACAGGAATTTCACAGCTATACTCTATCCACGCCCCCACATGCCACATACAGGCTGCATTTCCCACCAGAACGACCACATCAGGGGCATCAGGGAGCAGTGAGGGCAGGGACAGCTGTCAGAGCCCAGGCTGGATGCCAAGGGCAGCAGGTGGCTCCTGAGGGTCCGTGGCGCTGCCAGCCCTGTCACAGGACCCCAGTTCCAGGTTGAGGAGAGTCGTGGAGAAAAGGCCGAGTGGGGGACAGAACAGCCTGCTCCCTGCGGGGAAGGCAGATGGGGGTGGGGGGGCGGTGTGAGCACGTCCCCCCGCTGCCCCTTGTCCAGCCATGGGCCCTCTGTGGCCGCGGCTCACTGTCTGCCCAAAGGCGGGGCTGACAGCACATTCAGTTCCCAGAAGGCGCAGCAGAGGCTGCATCCCCTTAGGGAAGCTTCGTCAGTATCACAATAGGCTCAGCAGGTCCCGAGGAGCCACAGCAGCTCCCACCCACCGGCTCGCAGTGCCAGGCACAGCCTGCTGCCTCCAGCATCAGCCACCAGGACCATAAGGATGAAGGAGCAGCTTCTGGAGATGCGCAGGCAGGTTGCTGAGCAACGTCCCAGTCTGTCCTGTCAATCGCCCCCCTCGGAGGTGAGCCGTGTCTACATACTGTTACCTACAGAGAGACTGGTGCAGTGCTCACCAGCAGGGTAATCAAAATCCTGTAAAAAATCAACGTTAACCCAAAAACGCACCTGCGGTAACACCGTTGACTCTTGCTGTTTTGCCCTGTCTCACGGAAAGCTGCAGGCCCCAGAAATGAAATGCCCACTAGGTTAAAAGGAATCCGAGATATTGCACTATCGTACTAGATTTCTGCTGCCCGGTCTCATTTCAGAGTCCTAGTAAAATCGTAAACAGGATATGGAATAAATGTTACTCAATTTTAATACAGTCTTTCATATACACGTCTGTGTGCGGCAGCAACACCCCAGCCTTCCTGCAGCGGTCGGAGCACAGGGGGACGGAGCAGAGGGGCCCACAGGCTCGGCCGCCCCACGCAGTCCAGGGATGAAGTGTATGACGTCATCCCCACAGTCACACCCCCAGCTTCCTCTTCTGGTCGAAATAGGCATCAAACCTTGCTTGGGCGTAGTCCTAGGAGACATAATCAAGAGTGGTCTCACCAATGGCCCCTGCCAGCCCCACCAGCACCCGGGTTCCACCCAGGCCACGGACAGCTCGGCACAGAATAGCTGCGTCTGCAACAGGCCGTCCAGGAGCCCGACTGCTCTAAAGACGGTCTCCTCACGCTGTGTTCTCAGCGGGTTCACCGCCATTGCCTCATCTTAAAGGTACCCTGCCTGGTCACCCGACTGGCCTGGCCCTGCCAACCCAAATGGGACTTCTGTTTAGCGCTGCTATGGCTCCATCCCATTTGCCCTGCAGTGCTGCAGACACCGAATGGCAGACATAACAAAGGCTCCTCTCTGAAAGCAAGAAAGGTCCTAGGGTGCTGCTAGCAAGCCGAGAACAAAGAAGTCTATTTTGTCTTACAGTATCATTTGACCCTGACTCCAAATGTGCATGAGAAATCCAAGCCTGCCCTTCGCCTCTTGTCTAGTCCCACTGATGTGTTACCAAAGCCCCTGCCTAGAAGCAGAGGTAATCCTAACACAGGACTGAGGAGGAAAAGTGAACCAGTCTTCCCACCACCTGTCCCAAAGGTGCCTGCTCCAGACTTCTGTGCGCCCCACCCCGGGCACCCCACCGACACAGAGCAGCAGAAGGCTCAGCTAAAGGGCCACAACAGTGTCTCTATGTCAAGGCCAGTTCTTAAGGTTAGAACAAGGTGACAGCCTGGCTTGGTACACACCTGCCTACAACAAATCGGGTGGTGTCTAATTCAGTAGGCGCGAGCTTCCCACTCTAAGTCGGGTGCTGCGGGCCGAAAATGGGGTGGTGACAGGTGGGTTGAATGCTTGCAGGCACCTGCAGGCACCTCCACACTCCTACACTGTGTCAGGATGGTGGTCAGGGAAGGTGGGGCCTGCTGGCCCCGGGAGTGAGACCTCCCCAAAGGCAGACACAGCATCAGTGCCAGCGGCTTAAATTACGCAGCCTCTCCTGCAGCTGCTCAGGCTGAGCCCACTGTCTGGAGCCAGGTCACCTGGCTCAGGGCACTGGGGAGCCTATGTAAGGACAAATCATTTACCGCCAAGTATTCATACACACTAGCATTTTTTTCCCCTGGGAGAAGAAAAAAACGACCCCCAAAACATACCATGTACCCAAATTCAATGGATGAAATCTTGGCCTGTATGATGGACCAAAGTCCCCAGAAGAAATGGGACGCAAGGGCAAACCTGTAATGACAAAAGCAGAAAACGCACATGAGAGGTGGCACCAGTCAGGGAACAGTTGAGGTCACTTCGCCAGACAGACATTCTAACTCACTGACATGGATGCAAACCGTGCGCCCCGGCAAACTCAGTGGGACTATCTTCCACAGCAGCGGAGGACAGTGGGAGTGCCACAGCCATCTGCTCCCCACCTTGGCTGGTGGCAGGGGACTTGCAGGTGTGAACACGCCCAACTGCCTGCGCCTGGCACACGTAACTACCCCCAAGGACTCACATGGAGACCTCGGTGGCCACGCAGGCAGACCATGGGCGACAGAATAAGCAAGCCCTGAGCGCATGGCATCAGCAACCCTGCCCACGTTACCCAGCAGGAGGGGCAACGAGGCGTCTGGTGAGTCGCTGCCTTTCCCAGGAGGTAGGAGGACACCCTCGCCCTCACCCCATCCCCTCCTCTCACACAAGAGTGAAACCAACTACAGAAGAGTGTGAGCCAGGTCCCCACTTCTAGGTGAATGTCACTGTGAACCCAAGTTCTCCTCACATCAATACCTCTGGCTTCATGCGCATGAAGATAAGCCTCTAATTCCAGGATGAACGTGCTGGTATCCTCGCCAAACCCGACTGTTTTCCTGCGGTCCCGGACCCTCTGCGGTCCCTTGGTGCTAGCCTTTCTGTCTGGGTCTGTCTCCCCCACCTCCCCCTTTCCTATTTCCATCTGTTCAAGAACCAGAAAGGGGCGATCTACGCTGCAGGTGGAGCCCAGGAGGAGAGGCAGGGGGTGGACACTTCTGGAGACCGCGACGAGGTTATCTGTGGTTAGTGGGGCGGACAGACGAGGTGGGCCGAAGTGACTTCAACAGTCATTTTTACCCAAGACTCTTCTTGGAGACTCCAAAGAATGGGAATAAGTCAGTTTAGCCTCTTGACTAAAGAGATGAGTGAGTGTGGTCTAGACAGTGGTCTAGACCTTGGTGGAATCTGAAAGCTTCCCAGCCTTGCTTTGAGAGCTGATGAAAAAATAGTTAAAAGCAAGACTCAGAACAACACACACCATTTTTTATTATTTTCTAGAAGCCTATTATTAGATGGCGCCCACCATTCCATGGGCATCAGAGATAAGAGTGTCCCAGCCCTGGGTGGCAGCAGCCTCGCACAGCTGAGTCTGCCACGTGGATCGGAGTTGGGAACTCTGTCCACACGTCCTGCCCTCCCTGTGTGCAGCCCCTGCTTGAACCTGAAAGACCTGCACACACTTGGCCATACGGGGAAGTACCCAACATTCTGTTTCTGACAAAGACAAGTCGTAGAGAAGTACGGTTACAAAGGAGCACCTCACAGTCAGGGCACCCCAATGACACCCCGCACGGAGGTAAGCCGCCTTTACAGATCAACAAAGGACACTTACCTATTGATTTCGACCAACATTTCTTCTTCTATAATGGCCTTTTCTTCACTGCTGAGGTTTTCAAATTCATTTGGGAATGCAGCCAAGTAATTGGAAATAAAATGGAGCTAAAAAAAAAAGAATAATTCTGTTAGGATCCCGTTAGAAACAGACGACGTCAACAGCTGTCATCTAATAATAGGCTTTCTGCCCCTACTGAGGTAATCTGATACAGCAGCACACACAGGGAGGTCCCGTCAGAGGAGCCTGGAGGAGGCCTGGCAGAGCCCACCCTGCTGCTTGGCCCAGGTGTGGGGAACTCGGACGTCCACCTCAGGCAGCAGTGATCACGAGTTACAGGCAGACTGTTTTCTAATGGACTCGACACCGTACTGTTGACAAGACGGTATAGGAAACACTGCTGCTTCTCGAGAAAGTAATTCAGTGGAATCCGTATTCTCTAATCTAACCCACTCATGCTTTCTGGCGTCTGATCTTAAAGCAGGGTGAAGCCTACACCAAACCTTCCCCAGGGTGGCTGGCGCCCACCAGGCATGAGGCCCGAGGTATCCTGATGTTCCCTCAGTGTGAGAGCTGGACCAGACCCCGAGGGGGCTCCCGCCTCTAAGATGCTGCGATTATTTACACCTATGTTTGGGAAGTGGCAACGTCTAATTTTGGTTTGGAGAAGAGACAATTTACCTAAGGTGGTCCCAGGTTGCACGTTTAGTCTGCATGTCAATTAGGATTTATGAAATCCTGGTTCTTGACACTATCAAAAGGCAACAGAGCACACGAACCACTGACACATTCTTTTATACACAAGAAAACAGCTGTCAGTCACCCTTCCCTGGAAGAAACCTCACTAATGCGTTACCTAGTTGGAATGCCAACACTTTTTCCTCTTCCACCTTTCCCTGTACCACCTCTGCCCTCTTCCTTCTCTAAAATCAGCTTTCATACGCTCCACCACCCGAAAGCATCATTCAAGTTCAAGCACTGTCCTAGGGGAGAGCCCCTGGAAGGGGCCTGATATTCTGAAGGAAACCCGGCACAGGAAAGATGACCGCTGACATCTATTAAATTCTATGGAACAGGCACGTTCTGAGCTCTGATTTCTGCATCTTGACTCACTCCTCACAACAAAACAATTTTTGCAGATGGGGACAGCAATGCACAGAAGCATTCAGTGGGTGACAGCCAGCCGTGGCAGATTTAGGATTCAAACCCGGCAGACTGTTTTTTAAAACCATGCTTGAACCACCATACTTGGAGGGTTAATTTCTGGGGGATGCTAAATGCTGAAACTGAAAAACGGAGACAGAAAACTTAACCGACACCCTAATAAAACAGTAATTAATGACGCTTCCTCCAAAAAAATTCTAGGCTCAGACTCTTTTACAGGCAAGGTCTATCAAACTTTCAAAGAACAGATGTCCTTCATCGTATATAAATTTGTTCCAGAAAAAAGGGTGATTCAACTCATTTTATAATACCAGTATAACTTTGATTCCGAGAGCAGATGTAATGATTTTTAAAATGAACATTAAAGGCCCATTCCACATGTGCATAGACAGGGAACTCCTAAGGTAAGACACTGTCTAACACAGCAGTTCTCAACCTGTGGGTCGCAACCCCTTTGGGGGTCAAACGACCCTTTCACAGGGGTCGCCTAAGACCATCGGAAAACAAAAAGATATTTACATTACGATTCATAACAGTAGCAATTACAGTTATAGAGTAGCAACGAAAATAATTTTATGGTTGGGGGTCACCACAACATGAGGAACTGTATTAAGGGGTCGCGGCATTAGGAAGGTTGAGAACCGCTGGTCTAACAGGACCCAGCAGAGCATTACAAATAACACACCTCATTCCAATAGTTTATGGCCAGACACAGCTAGCTAACGGGCAACAGAGCCAAGATGGGAGCCTCAGTGGGGAGACTCGAGCCCACGCTCTTAACCTTGGCGGTGACGTCACCACCTGGGTGAAGTGTGATGGAAAGTGAATCCTGAGGCACAGCAGACAGAGGAATATGAGAATACTGGTGGTTTTCGGTCTTGACTGGGTGCTAGAACCATCTGGAAGCAGGATGAAATGTACATTCCTAATCCCTCACACTAGAAAAACCCAGTAGAGGGGGGCCTGCCATCTCTGTCACAGTTTCTCTGATGACCCTGATGCCTGACTTGGGGTTTTGAGGGATCTCACCTCTTCCCGGAATCCATGCCTCTGTCCCAGCGGGCTCTAGGCTGGAATCCAAACCACTCTGAACATGGTTAGGAATGGTTGTGAAGCACATCAACAAAGGCTGGTTTCAAACCCTGACCCGGCCATGAACCAGCTGTGTGACTTTGGGCAGACGACTTCACTTTTCAAAGCCTCAGTTTCCTCAGCTTAAAAATGGGGGCTAATTATGGTGCCCTTAAGGGGGTGCTGAGGGATAAAAGGGTTAAAGGCTCTAAGGGGAAGGAACAGCAGAGTAGCCTGGTCAGAATAACCCTCCCTCAGAATAAAATTATAAAATCTGAACAAAATATATATCGAATAGTTTACTGCCGAAATTCCAAGATGGTTTAACATTTAAAAACATCTCACTAATGGATTAAAGAGAGAAAAGCATAATAAACTTTACGCATTTACTGAGGTAACCAGATAAAGAGCAACACCTCTATGTGACTGTTAAAACCTCCCAGAAAACAGGAATAGAATTTTGTTCTGTTACTGTGCTGAGCAGCACTGGTGGCTACACAGCTCTGCCTCCCATTAAGATGTAATCTACCTTCTTATCACAAATCTCCCCTCACTGGTTTGAGAGCTCTCACCTCTAGAGCTGCCCAGTTTTTCCAGAAGCCTAATTTCTCCTCAGCATGGCAAGAGCTCTAACACCTGAGGGCTGCTGGGTGCTCTCCCTTCCCCAAGCTAAGCAGCCCCACCTTCTCCTACCCTTCCTTCTCACACAGCATGACCCTGAGGTCCAGAACCATCCTGGACACTGGACATGCCCAAGTTCAGTCAGCCTTAATATGTGGCCAGAAGAGAACGCGGTTCTGGGCCCATGGCAAGTCTGCATTTGAATGGCTGCCCCTGGAGTGTGGGCCGCCCCTGTGCCCGGCTCAGGAAACATCTGCCAAGGGAGCTCCAGCGGAGCTCAAGGCACCTGTCCTCAGCCCCTAGCGCTGGGAAGGCTCCAGGTAGGGTGTGCCAGGAGGGAGGGCAGGAGGTGCCGTCCGCCCGCTCAGCACAGGCTGGGACAGGCAGACTTGGAGTGCTGTCCCCCAGCTCTGCAGCTTCCACACTGCTACCTGCTCATCTGCAACCCAGGCTTCCAGGGCGGGCTGAGGGATGGGACACAGGGGTGAGGGGTTCCCAAGAGGGGTCCCCAGGAGGCAGCTCCCACAGTCCCTGGTCTCCCAGCTCAGGGCAGGAAGGAGAACTGTTCACCCCACCAATGGCTACTAGAACACGGTACCCCAAAGATTACTTCCCTCTGCACAGCATCAAACAGGCAAGTCAGTGATCCCCAAAAAGGCGGCCAGAAAGCAGAATGGAGGCTGGGCTTTCTAGAAAGAATTAGAAAGAACTACAAAGGGGGCTGTGCTCCTCTCTGACTGAATGCACGTATCTCCGGCACAGATTAAAAACAGCTGGACCCAAGTGTCAAGTTTGTGTCTACATCTAATGGAAAAAACATTTAAAGCAAAGGGTTTATCCCTCAATTTCAGATGCACAAAAGAAGCTGAGAAACTCTTATTCTGCAGAGCATCTGAGATCTTATTCCCTGGCATAGAGTGTCAGTTTGAGTCACATAAACTCTTATAAAAATTAAAAAGTAAGTAAAATTAAGCAAGAGGGTTTGCCTGACCATTACAGTTTACAAGGGGCATCTCTGAAAATGAAGATGTAATCAATACTAACGGCATAAGACTGATTTATGTGATGTACCTACTAGCAGAAATCTACACACCAGCCTCTCCTACCTGTTGTTTCTTGGTGGGGTACTTGAGGATGTTTGCTCTGAAAAAAGGGTACTTTTCATAGTTGTAATCATACATCCACTCACAGAAGTGATTGCCAATGTCGAATCCCCTGAAAGAGAGAAAGGGGTGCAGAGAATGAGGCGAGCTGCCCACCCCGGGGCCGTTACGGGAGGAAAAGGCTGTGAGCATCCCTCCTGGCACCAAGCTGGACGTCCCGAGAGTACGACTGCTTCAGTCACAGGCAAAGCCAATGGGCTGTTACCAGAACCACAGCCGTTGGAAGCCACAAAGTGGCACCTGACCCCGCTGCTCAAAAGCAATTGTTCCAGAGCATTCTCCTGCAGTTCGTACTGTGATGAAAGGAAATTACCTGTGAGCCAAAAGAAAATACCAAATTTCAGCTGGCAGAGTGGCTCTGTTGGTTAAGAGCACGAGCTCTGAGCAACAGGGTTGCCGGTTCGATTCCCACATGGGCCAGAGAGCTGCGCCCGAGCTGAGTTGCCAACAGGTGGCAGGATGGCTCAGCTGGTGAGAGCACGTGCTCCTAATAACAAGGTTGCCGGTTTGACTCCCACATGGGATGGTGGGCTGCTGAGCTTCTGTCGGGCGGCTGGATGGTGACTGGACTTGGAGCTGAGCTAGCTGCGCCCTCCACAACTAAGACTGAAGAACAACAACTTGGCTGTTCCCCTTCCCCAATTCCCCAATAAAATCTTTAAAAACAAAAACAAAACCAAAATTCTGGATTCTGATCACTCACATCACTGCTCCCTCTCGCACAGCTGGCTGAGGACAGGCTGTACTGCGGCCACTGCGGGCACCGCGACAAGGAGTGCTGGCTTCCAGAAGGAACTTCCAGCTTCGAACGAACGTTACCTACTTTCCCTATAACAGTCCCGTGCACGCGCTACATTAATCAAATGGCAGGGCGATGGAAAGCCCTGCTGAGACATACCTGTAATTGTAGCTGCTGTACTCAAAGTCAATGAGCATGAGCTTCTGCCCGTCAGAATCTTCTTTCCCTTCCAGCAACAGGATGTTACCTGCAGGAGGATTTGCACGTGACTTTCACCGGGCTTGCTTTAGAACCGAACGCACAAGCCCTCCCAGCACAGCGACAGTGCTCCTGACCCTCTCAGGGACCCTGACCACGCAGCGAGTGACGCCTGCGGCCACGGGATGGCGCCGGGAGGCCCTGGGCTCACTGGGGAATGAGAAGGGACTGGCTCTGCTTTGGTTTTCTGGGGCAGTGCTCCCCAGTCTTTCATGGGGCATGAAGGAAAATGCCAATTTGGCACTCAGGGGCTCTGGCCACCCCAAGATCCCTGGGCGTCCTCCCAAAGAGATGCAGGGGGGTGGGGGGCTCAGCTACCACAGGGCTCCGGGAACCACACGGCCAGCCGCACCATTTTGCCCTCGCTTGATTTTCTCCCCAAGGAGGCGGCCACAGGCAGCGTCCCTACGACCGCGCTTCCTCCAGGGCTGAATTCTGGGGCACGAGTGGGCTGGCTGCCACGCCAGCTCTGAGAACCAGCCCCCTCCCCACAAGTCCCCAGAGGCTGGCAGGCAGCACCTGTGAGCCAACCCATTGGCCATGCCCTCTCCAGGGTTTCTGCGGGAGGCAGAGTTTCTAGGCTTTTCCACATACACCTGTGTCCAGTGGCCATGAGAGGAGAAGTGGGGGCGGAGGCCCACAGCAGCAGAACAAGGTAAATGCACATCTCCCACCTCTTCCGTCCTCTCCACACCTGCCCCCGACCTCCCTCCCACCCTGTCTGGTGATGTGACAACAAACTGCCTGACGTGTCTACACCTGCTTGCCTGGACCCAGCCGGCGACGATCAGCTAACTAGTAAGAAGTGCTTTGGCTCAATCTCAGGTCTCACTGATGGCTGGTCTTCAACAGGGACTGTTCTCAAAATTAAAACAAACTGTAGAGCCTGGCAAGGGGCCTGGCGGTGGACGTCAGCGGGCTGTGATGGGGGGAGGAGGACAATAGGCGTCGCCAGGACGTGGCCAGGCACCCCAGTGGCAGCGGCAATAGCTACCCGGATAGATGGGAGGCCTCTGGTTAAACTGTTGTCTGAAATCACGTTGGGTAAAGTGTGGTTACAGTAAGGGCCTACGACACCGGGATTTATTGAAGCAGAGAAACTACAAGTCATTAACAGCACGTGAAACGAGTGAAGGAGGTGGCTCGGGGCAGAAGGCAGGGCCCCAGGACTGATGGAGGCGCCCGTCCTGTCCTTTTACTGCTTTTCAGAGTAACAAAGTCAGAAACATTTACAGAAAAGAGTGAAACACTCAACAAACACGTGATTTAGAAAGTTTAAGGCCTTCATCCCAGCTCCCAGTTTATTGAATATTCTGATTTTTTTCTATGAATATATTTTTTGTAGAAATGGGATGATACCCTACATGTTTTTCTAAAACTTGCTTTTTTCTTTTAAAACATTCTGGAGAGGTTTCTGGTGGTCTGTATAAAACTCGGCCTTTCTTTTTAATAGTTACGCAGCACTCTTTTGCCTGGCTGTGCTGTCATTTAGCGCCTCCAATCCTCGCTTCCCGGACCCCTGGCATCCACACACACCGGAGGCAAGCTTTTAAGCACACACACACACACATAACAGGTGGCAACTCTTACCTTCTTGACAGTCGTTATGACAAAACACAACTGGAGATGGAGTGGATTCAAGCAATGATCTGGAAAAGGAAGGTGTTATTATAAACTTCTAAGAAGTTCAATGCAAACAGTGTAGCTTTCTCATCAAGCTTAGCACTACATTCACGCCCCAAACCAGCACCAGCCTCTGGGAAGTGCTTGTCACGTGAATTATCAACTGTCGTCTGTGGGGACAGCTCTACAGCAGCTCACACCGGAGACACCCACAGGCCCCCAGTCAAGCAGGCAGGACCTGCGTCCATGCCTTCCTCTCCTGGAGGACCTCCTCACACAGCTGCTGGCCTGAGCCTGCAGTCCCTCCTCAGAGAGCCTGTCTGACCACTGACCAGAGCAGGTCCTTCAGGGTCAGTCTATGCTGGCCTCTGGTTTCCTTCACAGCACTAATCACAACTTAACATTTAAAAAATCTGTTAACTTGTTTTCTGTCTCTCTTTATAAAACAGAAGCTCCTTGAAGAATGTCTTGGTCACCCTTCCCTCAGCACCAATCATGAGCCCCGGCCCGGTAGAAACTCAAATACTGAGTAATTCAAGGTGTAAACACGCCCCCTTAGGGGGTGCATGCTAGGAGCCAGCACCCCCCCCACACCGAAGACACCATGGCGGTCTACTCAGAGGCTGGCATCAAGCTTCTTACTCCTTTTCCCACAGAGCTTGGGCTAAACTGTTCCCCTCATTGGCTGACACTACCCATTCCGCAGCCCACCCCCCCCCACCCCCCCGTGGTTTGTTGTTTCGGTTTTGTTTCAGGAAAAGCCTATTGTCCGAGTTGCTAGCCATTCCTGTGGAATCTCACTTCCGCCATGAAGCCTTCGTGGATGGCCAGAGAGTAACAGCACTCGTATAAAACTATAATTTCAGATGACAAAATTAATCGGTTTCAACTCATCCTGCAAAACCAATGTCAAGGCCACACCTGAGGCAATCCTTAACAAATGGTCACTGATGACTGTTTCAGTGACTAAGGATATTTAAACCTCTGGACAGATGTGCTTACTAGGCCAGGAACGGAAGCCAATGCTCACCTCAGGTTCTCCAGTTCCAAAGGCAGGTTGTAACTGAGAAATCTGTGCAGCTGCTTCATCCGAGTTTCTCCGGTAAACTTAATTCTCAGCACTTGATTTAGGTACCTTGCAAAAAAAAAAAAAAAAAAAAGGAGAACAAAAAGTCTTGCTCAATTCACCGCAGCTCGTCCTTGGGGCTCTAGTTAATGTAACCATGCAATACCAGGGGAACCCCAATCTCCAAGGCGGGGGGTTGGGGGGGAGGGCACAGGGTTCAAGGCACTCTAGGAAGACTTCCTGCCCATCCACCCGTGCAGTAGCATTTCTGCAAACAAGTCTTTCCTGGTTCAGGAAGTGATTTTCACATGGAAGAAAGACTCAGTCATGAGGCAAGCATCACCCACCGATAGCCTGCACACCAGAAGAGGAGACCAAAGGAAGACCTCCAACCCACATGGCATACCAGTGCTCACCTCTGGGAGCTGCCCCTGGAAAGCTACGTTATAGCCAAGTGATTTGACCACTTACTTTTCCATTGTTCCAAAAAGCCATTTTGGTTCCTTATTGAATGGCATTTTCATACCATGAAATGTGGCCATTTTCTCAGCTATTTCTGCAGAAATATCTGGCACACTTAATTCTTCCGTGTCTAATCGCCGGCTCTGAAATAAAAAAGGGCATTAGAAAATGGCATTTAACTAAGTAACACAAGAAGTGTGAGCACACACAATCCTAAGAACCAGAAGCCAGGTTCTTCTGCGGGGCACCTGTCTCAGCCAAGGCACAAAATCCCCTTAAGAATGGGCACTTTGCCTGAAAATGGTGGCCCGACAATTGCTTCGGCACCTCTCAGTGATGGGCAGATCACCTCGAAAGGTTGATTTCACTTTGAACCCTTTTAATTGAGAGAAAGGCCTTCTCACATATAATCTTGCTTTTCCCTCTGCTCACTCTGCCTAACACTAAAAGCATGCTCGCCTCCCCAGGCTAAAAACCCCAGGTCTTCAGCAGATTATTAAGCGTCTCGCTCCTTCATCAGGTTGGACATCCCACTCCGACATTCGTGGGTGAGATGTGGTGTTTAGAGCAAGTGCTCATCAGAAGCAGTGCCATGAGCTCAGGTGAGCCATGTCCCACTGTTCACGGTGTCCCCAGCATCTAGTGTGGCACAGAGCAGGCTCTCAAGAAAGAAACAGCGGTGCCCCTCCCCCCCAAGTGGGACTTACTCCCAGCTTCCTAAGGCAGACTGAGGCTACGCTGTGTTGGTTGCCCTGCCTCAGCCACTCACGGGGAGTTCACAGACAGCTAAGACCTTCTATCCTTCCCACACGAACCGCTCTCTCCCGACACCCAGAAACGTTTTTCTGACAATCTGAAGTGATACAGCACCGGGGTTAGAAGTCAGTGTCCCCGAGCTAGAGAAACCCCAGCTCAAATTCTGGCTTCCATACTCATTTCAAAGATACACGATCAAGGACGCATTACTTTCACCTCTGGGCCTTGTTTCCCGGGGTCTGCGACATGTGAACCATGACATGAAGTCCCTGACAGGGCTGCTCTGAACTAGAACAGGCAACGCAGGCGAAGGCACCTAGCCAAGGACGTCTTGACAAGGGACAAAAGCAGCAGGAGCCTTATGGGTGGAGCTGAGAGCTCAATGAAAGCATCAGAGTCAGTCTTGTCAACTCTGGAACCCTCCACAAATGACCACACTGCGCTAAAGACAGGGCGCTCGGCGGCCAGCAGGACACCGAGAGCTTCCTAACAGCTTGCACAGAGCTGTTAAAAATGTCCGTGATGTGTTTGGCAACATGCAAAGTTCACAGCTAACATGCTCAAAGATGAACAAGCTCAGGGAAAATTATAAATAAAAGCAGGGCCAGATGCCAAGACAAGTGCCACTGAAGACAGTGAAAGTAAACTCTGGCACAGGGAGAGTGCCCCCACTAGTTTACGCACACCCCCCAGGATGGCAGCTGGCACACATGGCCCCTGCCCCAGCTGCAGGATTGGACAAAGGAACCCCCCTTCCTGCTGCCCCCAGCTGGACACAGGGTAAGTCCTGGGAAGCAGGGCCTCTCCTCAGCCAGGTGTCCTTGTGCTCAGCGTCACCTGCAGAAGCGTGGCAGGTGGCCAAGATACCACATGAGGCAGGGCATGGAAAGGCAGCCATTTGTGGCCCTCATCCTTAGGGAGCTCACGCGGGCTAGGAGGGGGAACCCTTCACCACATATCTGCGGACCTGGCTGTGAGCAGCAACACAGGCCAGCAAGGTTCAGCATCTGCACCCAGCTGAGCTGTGACCACGTTCACTGCAACGGCAGCCTCCTGAGGCCCCAGGCCCTCGATGGGGAAGGAGAGAGGGCTGGACTGCATACATGTAACTCCAAACAAGACGGGCTGGAAGATGTTACAGCTACATGAAAAATGCCTCAGGACAACAAGAAAGAAAAAACAACCCTGACCCAGAAACAAGAGGGTTGAAGTGAGGCCTTGAAATGTGCGAGTTCGAAGAACTTGATGGGCACGTGGAGACAGGAGAGCCAAACAGAGGGAAGACAACGGCAGACAAAGCAAAGAAACATGGTGGCCCCACAGGGCGAAGAGGAGATGTGGCTGTGTACGCAGGGCCCGGTGTTGTGCAGTGAGCTCTGTCAGGAGGCCCAGAAGGTGAGAGGAACAGGTGACTTCAGGGCAAGCAGCTGTGGGGGCCAATGGATGTTAAGGCTCAAACATTTTTGATTTGGAGGAATATATCTTTGCAGGAAAGTCAGAGGTTCTGAGGTAACTTCAATAGAAAATTGGTTTTATTTCTGATGCAGTTTAATGATACAGCTCACAGTCACTATTTCAGACCCCAGCATCTCAGGCTCTGGCAGCCACAAGACAGACTCCATCTTCTGTCTGTGGCACACAACTGCCCAGGGGCGAACACATCTTACCGGGATAAACTGCTCCAGGCGGCCTTGCGGGAAGATGCCGTACAGCTTGGGCCCCAGCGACCGCTCTGCAAGGATGGCAAACATAACACTCTCCAGGACCATGGCCTCGGCCCCCTGAAACAGACAGTAATGACGCAGACATTACTGGTGCTGCCTGCGTCCCAGGCGTCAGTCAGCGTGCTTTCCCACGACCGGTTCCTCTAACCCCACACCAACGCTACGATCAGGCCTTCTTCTTCTCGTCCCCATTTCAAGTATGAAGAAACACAGGTTAACAGATCTTGTAATCTGCAGGGTCCATGCTTGCAAGCGTCACACTATATAGATAAGACTTAAAATTCACGTTTAATTTAGGTCACTGATTCCAAAAGTAGAATGTCAATACATTACTGCTTCTATTAATTTTATAACTTGTATGAGTCTCTCTTGGCTCTTATCAAAGGCAATACCTAGCCACTCTGGTGAGGGCAGACTTGCTTTTCGGTGGACAGTGCTGAGTGAGTGGGCCAAAGGGCCTTCTGCCCACTGGACTGGTCTGTGGGTATAAGAAGTTGGGGAACTACTGATTTAGATCTTGGCGGGGGTGGGGGTGAGGGTAGGGGGTAGTGTCTATGTTTTCTGGCCCAAAGAGCACCCTAGCATGGAGCATTCTAGGTTTCTATATTCTGCTCTTATCCCCAATCTTGTCCTCCATCATTTAATGTTTGTTCTTGTCAAAACCTCTATGATGCTCTTACGTTCTGTCTTCTGTCCTAAAAATAAATGTGGATCTATAATCATTTTGCCTTCAAAACCCATCTTTTGGTCTTAATTCAAATGCATTCCTTAGTCATTTTTCCTTAAACAGCAAATTATAGCTTAAGAGTTTCCATCTGTTGGGGTGAAGGAATGGGAAGGAGCCGTTCTTAACCAGAGGTACCCCTGAATCTCTTCCAGAGCTTTCCAAATGCAGTTCCTACATGGATGTGTCTGAGGAGGGGCCAGCACGCGTGCTCTGAAAATGCTTTCAGGGATTCTAATTCACCTTGTTAAGAAATGTGCTGTGGGGAATATGATCCGGAAAGACCTTGTTCAAAATAAACGGAGCTCTTTAAATCACATCCACATTATAAAACATGAACTGACAGACTCAGCAGGACAAACTCCCAGGCGATGGCATGCACTCAAGTCAGTAAGAGGAGACAGAGAAAAAAGAAAAGCCACTTGCAAAGGATAGGGGATCACGTTAAAGTAAAAAGTAACTCAGTCACTCTTAAATTGTGTTGGGGAGTGGATTTGTTGGTAATCCCCCACAATTATGGGCTAACCATCACCTTGTGAGGCCCAATCTTTATTTACTAATTTGCAGTTTTGTACTGCTGTGAACAAAACCGTGTCCTCAAATTCCTACGCTGCAGCCCTAACCACCCCCGCTCCCCCAGCCTCCCTGTGCGATGGTCCTTGGAGGTGGGGCCTTCGGGAGGTGACTGGGTTTAGATGCAGTCAGGAGGGTGGGCCCTATAGGATCTGTGTCCTTATGAGAGACGACACCAGAGAGCTTGTGCGCTCTCTCCTGCTGTGCCACGTGAGGACGCAGCAAGATGCTGTATGCAAGCCAGCAAGAGTGCTCTCCCAGAACACGCAGGCAGGCCCCCTGACCTCACCCGGCCTCCCAAACTGCAATAAATCAGTGTCTGTGGTTTATGCCCCCCGGAGATGTTACAGCAGCCGGAGCAGACTAAGACAATGACAATGCGGACATGGCATTGATCTATCAAATGAATGGATTTTAGAGCAGGATTTGATGTCAGGCAGGTTTTATTTCTTAAACCCTTACAGAATGACAACAAATTCCTGACATTTCTATTCAGCTGGCAAAATGTTTTCTTTCATTTACTCATCTGACCTGACAGCAAACCTGTGCGGAGGTGCGGTCATTGCTGGCTTCCCATTTTACCTCAAGTCCAGTGTCAGAGACGCCCTATGGGAGTGTGACCCAGGGGTCTGCACTTGGACACCTGATCTGCTACCTGGAGCAGCTCAGCTTGTGAGGCCCTGCCCTACATGGAATGCGAAGGGAGTGCGAAGGGAGTGCGGCGGCAGTGCAGGACGAGGGAGCTGAACTTGGCCCCCAGACCAGGCAGTCTGCCATGGGTAGCTCTTCGCCATCTGTACAATCTCCCACCTCAAAATTCCAACGCATTCCCCAATGGTTCCCAAATAGTATGATTAGGATTTCTTCTGCCGAGGTATCAGAATTTTGTTGGGATTAAATTTTGTTTTTAATTTTCCACTGTGTGGAGTGACTACACTAAAGGGATTAAGGTTGGCACCATATAAAACACATACATGCATCCAATCTAAATACCCCTTAACGTCTAAAGTTTCAAATTTTATAAATAGATTTAAACCCCACTTCATTATTTCAGGAAGCATTTTTGCACATGGTGTCCACACAGCACAAAGGCTACTGGGAGCTGACTGCAGCTGAGCACACACTGTCCAGAACCCTTCAGAGCGGAGTCCACCCACCTCCAGGAATGGGGGAGGGAAGAGGGGTGGGAGACTCAGCAAGGTTCTACTCTCTACAGCATTGCTCTGAACACTGCAAACAAGAAACACCTTTGTTCTTATGTGATACCGCAGCTCAATCTTAATTCACAATAGGGAGAAAGGGGGGATGCTGTATGGAGGGAAGAATGTAGAAAGGAAAAAAATGAAAGAAAACACTAAATCACACACAAGAAATATGGGCAGATTAAGAAGTAAAACAGGTAATCCTAGAATGAGTGGTTCAGTGGTTGGCGGTCTTTCTGTAACCACGAGGCCTCCAAACCCCTTCCTTCCTGCTTGCTCCGTAAGGAACATCAACACCCAAGGAGAGACTGGCGGCAGGTGGTGTGAGTTCCATGCAGGGGCCTGGGCTGCAGGACGGGCTGTGAGCCTTTGGCCTCTAGGGGAAATAAATGCAAGGATGAGGTCTGGATCAGGTGGCCTCAGGACAGAGGGCAGCAAGGGAAGAGGGCCTCTGGCCAAACTGTGGAGAGTTCTGGCACTCACACCACAGGATGGTGAACCTGGAAAGAAGACAGGAGGACCTTTACTGTGTGTTTGTGTCCTGGCTGCCTCGCAGAAGGAAACATTTCAGAAAGGCTGGGGGTCATGTCCAATGCTGCTGAGAAGTCAAAATAAAGTGGGAACCGAAAATAGTATCATGAAGGTTCTAGTGATCCAACCAGGAGATACAAAGGTCTACACACGAAGGGCTCAGAATGGGTGAAGGCGAGTGTCGATCACTTCCCACCATGACCTCAGTGTCACCCCAGAGACCACAAGTTTCAGACCCTCTAGACTGGGGTCTCCAGAGCAGGGCGCATGCAAGACAATCCACAGAAACATGAGGAAAAAAATATCAGCACTTTTTATTCTGTTATAATCTGACCTTTTTACTATCTATTTCTTATTTACTATCCAGCCTACAATTAGTAATTAGTAAACCAGTGTATTTATATGTGTGTAGATACATGTTTTACACACACCCCTATATACTAACTTGCACATACTGGGAGAGGAGGCTCGGAACTTGTGTGCTCTCTGGAGTATCCAGGTAAGGGCTCCGGACTCCCCACTCTGAGCTTCAAAGACAGGACAGGTCGACACATCTGTGCTCTCGACCTCGAGATCTTCTGAACACATGCATTTCAGAAAGTGGGGTCATTTTAACTCAGATCTTGTAATTGAGGAAAAGGCCTTTCCTACCAGGGTACCACGCATAGGGAAAAACACTCCCGCCTGCCCAGGGGAGAGTGGCACTGAAGCAACTGGGCAGAGACAGACATGAAGCTGCAGTGAAACCCAGGTTGCCTCCACATCAGAATGTCACCAAACTGTCATCTCTTAGCACCCCAAACACTGTTGTATCGATTGCCCTCAAGATACCAAACGTCTACTCCCCACACTCAGTAGGAACTGGGAACACTGGTGTTCACTCAGTCTCACCGAGGTGGCTCCAACATGTGAGGAGCCCTTCCTCTGACAGACAGAGAGACCAGGGTTCTCTAGGCGCTGCCCAACAGAGTGGCCTTGGTCGGCTAACACGCTTACACCTCACACAGATGCAGAATGGACTTCATTACTTACTTGAAATTCATTTTCTTTCTGAGCTTGTTCGGATCCCTCTTTATTACAGGACCTCTATGAATGAGAAAAAGCAAACACTTCCGGTGAGATGGGGAACACTACGCAACCACCAGAACAGTCGGGGTTAACAAAACATCACAGATCTTTAACGAGTGTTTCTCAGCCCCCTGATGTCATCAGAAGCAGTCTAAAATGCACCACCAGTGTCCAGCACTAGTACAACACCCGAGGAACGCTTCATTTCTTTACAAGAAAAGGGATGAGCTGTTGAGACCAAATAGCTGTGACTCACAACCACTCGGGGATACCATTTCACAATTTCATTGTCTGAGGAAAGTCGGCAGAGGGCGCTCTTCCAATCAGGCCTTCTAAAGACAAGTAAATGGCAGGCTGAGTGGCACCAATTGAGCTAGGTGGGTCCTTCAAATCAGCACCATCCTGAGGAAGGCTTTCTTCCGGCAAGAGCAGGGAACGTCCAAACGCCTGTGGCAAGCGTGGGCAGCACAGAGTTTGGACAGGGAAGAAAGTCCTGTGCGGGCGGGCAACTTGGCACGGGGACAGCACAGTCAGGCCGCCAACTTGCCCCTTTCACAGACTAACCCTGCTCGTCAGCCTGTCGCTAACTCAATCTGAATTCTTCCTCCGCCAAAGAGAGGACTGTGTGAATTTAATCAAGTCCCTAAACTTATTTCAAATACTAACATACGAAGGGACACTTTGAGATCATTTTCCTCAATGAAATTGCAAATTGCTGGCCACCAGGACTCCAGCAGTAACAACGCCTCGCTCATTAGCTACCTTCTGCCAACTCTTTCGCCACTTGCTTTCTTCCTGGCACAGATCGCCTTTTAAAAGCAACCCCCACCCAACTGCCTTCAAAAACCTTCATGCTATCTTGAATCAGGGGCTGGGGGAAAGCAAATCAGAAACTTAATGTGTCATGTCAAAATTTTATACTCAAATATTGCCTCTAGAAAGATGCTGTTACCATTAAAGTCTGCTTACACCAGACAAAGAAGGAAGCCCGTAAAAAATTTTAAGGTGAAAGATTCTTGAACATCCCATGAAAAACATACCTTTCCATTCCACAGCTTTATCAAAACACCTGTACCAAGGGTGGAAAGTGTGGACAGGGGAAAAAAATGCCACGTTAAGCAACACCAGCTACTCTAGCACCATGCAAAAACCCTAGTGATTTAAATAAAGCAACCACTCTCATCCGTCATACACGGAAATAACATTCCACAAAAGTTTTAATGTGTTTCATATAAACAGTACATGTTCTAGCTTACTCATATAAAAGAAAACAAAATAAACATCCATGTTCATGAAGCTATCTGCAAAAAGACTTACTCTTAGGCATACAGTTAAGTAAATTTTGTACAAAGGACAGAAAGTACAAATGGGGTATATCATATTTTCATTTGTGTAATCTGTGTCTCTCTGATGAAAAGATGTTACAGGTTAAATCCCGTTACATTGAGAGCTACAAAATGAAAATACAACAGAAATACTTTTAGACCTTTGCCGATGGCTTGGTGGGTGATGTGATAAACCCTGGCGGGGAATAATTAGGGATCATGAAAGCTTTTCTCCTTCCTCAACTCTAGAATACGCTCATGGCTGCCCTGTTATCTTGTGTCTCCTCTCCCCATTGGCCCACAAGTTACTAATGAATAGAGAGGGACTTCATGTTTTGTTAGTCTTCCCCCAAAGCACCAAGAAAATCCTGGTGCTTACTGCCCTTTTCGACCAGCACTGAGTAAATGAACACTCGCATTGTGAAGCTCAAGGTGCGACCGAGGGTGACAGGGCCGACCGACTAGGACCGACCAGTGGCAAACTCACATTCATGATCCCAGTAGTGGAGAAACTGGCTATGGTGTTAATTAGAAAGCTGCAGGGGGCTGAATGCCCCCCCACACACACACACATTATATCCTTGTGCTTTTATTCCCCAAGGACAGTTAAGCACAAAAAAAGTTCTATAATCTGATATATTGTATATTGATACTTTGTAGGCAAAGCTTCAAGGCAAATAAGGAATTTGGATATCCTACTGAAATACGCTGTAACGGGATTTGACCTGTACAAAATTCCAAATGACTATGGTTATTCCTATGCTGTTATTATTCAAACTGTATCTTCTTAGGGAGATACAGTTAAATGGGTTATTTAGCCAACAGAAGTCCTTTTTCCTTGTCTAATGGTGCTCTCAAAAGCAAGTCACTTCATCTGAAGTTAGAACTGGCTTAGTTCCCAAGGCCATTCCTTTTCAACATATGAGTACCATTAAGTGAAAATAAATTCCGTTAATAATTTCCCCACCCTGCCCACTCCATTCCACCCCAAATGAGCACCATCATGAAGGCAAGACGGACTTCTGCCATAGCCAACCCTCTGTTCTGTTTCCTCAGTACAGAATGGTCAGGTGCCCTCAATCCTGTAAATAAGAAGAGTAAGACCAGAAAACTCTCAAACTGAGAAGGTGCTCATGAAAAGGGGAGAAGAGGCCTCCTCCTGAGGTGAGCCAAGAAGGGTGAGACTCACATAGCCAAAAAAGAGGGGGACAGAGAACGTTTTTGTCCAGGGAAGACAGGAAGTAAAATGTATCTTGGGATCTGTGGGATTTTACTTCAGAGGTACAAATTTATCTGAAGGAGATATGAAAATAAATTATGCAAATATTTAATATGACTCCAAATTGTTTGCCAACTTACTTGCATATTAATAAAAATTAGCTTTCCTAAGTTATAAAACTGAAAAAATTTTACACTTATTAGAAATTTGAACACTGACTATTTAATATTAAATAATTAAATTTTTTGATGTGAACATTATTGTGGTCATTTTTTAATAATCATCTTCTATAGATAGATTGAAACATTCATAGAAGAAATAATATGATGTCTGGAATTTGCTTCAGAATAACCCTGGAGAATGAACGATGGTAAAGATAAAAGAAAACTGGTCAGGGGCAAAGATGGATTTTGGGCACTTGAGGTTCATTATACTCTTATGGTCTACTTTGTATATATCTGAAATTCTCCATAATAAAATGTTTTGTAAAATAAACACTGAAATTCCAAGACATAAGAAGTCAGAATGCATCAAATATGCTTAAGACACTTTGAATATACTAAAATTCATTGAATTATACACTTTAAATGAATTGTATGGTATAAAGATGTTACAAAAACAACAAAAAAGACACCCAATGATAATTAAAAATATACTGCGACTGGCTTCCTTTCATTTTCCTCATTCTTTTCTTCCTACTTAGGGCTTGGTTTTTAAGAGAATCTGTAAGTAGTCATTACAATCCATGTATTCATTAGACTGTGATGTAGGTAATAAAATAAGTTAAAGTAGTAGCAATAATAAAGGAGGTATGGTTTATATTTTGTTTTTAAAATGATAGAATTTAAAAGCTGAAACAGATTTTAATTGGCCAAGAACTTTTAAATTTAAAGCCTAAGATCCCAAAAGCTTAAATTCTATTAGACAGGAAATAAGATGACAGAATAAAGGACTTTTGTTTTTTACTTTACATACGTCCATACTTTAAAAAGTGTTTAAAAGTACATGTTACTTTTATAATAAATATATTTGGTAAAGGTTTCAAATATTGCTTTTCTGAAAAACATCACATTTAAAGGCTCTTGGACTTAGAAAATCATGAAAAAAAGTAAATGTTTGTATTACAAGTTATTAGTTTTCAAAATACTCTATTTCATGACTTGAAAAGGTAAAAATCCATAGGTAGCAAGACAAATTTAGGGGCTAAGATGAGGGAATATCACTTGATTGAATTTTGTCGTATATTTTAGGATTCAAAAACATTCTACTTTTAAGTTACCTGATGTTCTATAGTCTAACCAGTTTATTTCTTTCAATTTGTTTAAGCGACTGGCAGAATAAGCGCTTATCATTGGCCAGTTCTTAATAAAAGGCTGCTTTAAAGATGACAAGGGAACATAGTGGGCTGTCGGAAAAGTCATGACGTAGTTTTCCTCTGTTTTCATTGCAAAAATGCGTCATGACTTTTCCGACAACCCAATAGTTTTTATAACCAAACCACTTTAATACAGCCACGTTTGTGAGATGAAACAGCGGCACCTGGGTTTTCCCTGAAGTCCCTATATGTGTGGCTGTGTACATGTAAGTTAGTCCAAGTGGCATGAAGTGGCATGCAGCTATTTAAATGTCACTTGCACCCTGAAACATTTATCTTCAAAGTATCTTTAAAGAGGCTGTGTGAGCTGCTTGGGGGACAGGCTGGGGAAAGTGCTGCAAAGAATGACATGTCATCACGCTATTTAAGAAATCAAATCAATTACAGATAATGTTATAATAAGGAAGTAGCATTGTGTTAAATGGTGGCTACAGAAGTAAAAAGATACAAATAAGAAGAGCGTTTCATAGAAACACCGGGGGACATTCTCTTCCTCCCACCAGCCTCTCCCCACCAAAAAAGAAGTAAATGTATTCTCTTTTAAAGGCTGTGGTTATATGAAAGAGGAGTTGGTGTGACCCTTTAAAAACGCTTTGGAATCCAGAGATGAGTGATTAAGAAAGAATAATCCAAATGTTAACTGGACTCAACTTCTAGGTCTTCTAAGACGCGGTCCAGGAAAATCTCCCCTCTCTCCAGCGACCTGGGATCCCTCAGGAGCCGAGCCCCGCGCCACTCCGTCCTCACCCTGAGTTCAACACGAGTTGCACTCTTCTGAACGCTCAGTGACTGTGACACTCATTTAGTCATGGGCTAAGTGACATGGGCTTATTTACTGTGCAGCCTGTGGCTCTGACGCCTTCTAAGATGCACCCTGGTTTCCGACCACACTCAATTAATTCTCTAGGGGAGAAAAGGTTCTCAACGCAGGGATGGCACCTGTCGCCATCTCTGTTAATGAGGGGACTATGTGCCATCTCTCTGGTGAGCCGGGGCAGGGAAAGTGTGGGAATCCTGACTCCACAGAACGTACAGCAGTCACGTGGCTCTTTCAATTACCATTTTGCAGTACGTTTCCTTCTCAGTTCCCAACCTTCCTTCTCCCGGGTTTCCATGAAAACATTCTGCAATTATTGCTTTTATGGTTTCTTACAGCATTTTCTGAAAATGCTTTACAGAACACATTAAAAAGTGAGATCACAATGCAGTGATTTAAATTATAGCTTCTGTGATTTTTAAATTGCACATATATGAATAAGAATTTAAACAGACAAGTGAGTTCTAACATTTTATGGTAGTCTCTAGAGTATCTACCTTCAATTATCCCAAGGAACATTCTAAAACCATCTGATCCTACTAAACTTGGCCCAGTTGGCTGACTTGATGAATATCACCAGGGAGATTAGGGCTTTCTCCCATATAAGCCAGTAAGAAGAGGGGTGAAGGGAAGCCTTGGTACAGGAGGCCCTTTCAGGGCCATTCCATAATTTATGTCTGATCCGGGTAACCAGCTGCCAAGGCTCCCAAGGCTTCCGAGGCACAAGCGCCTTCAGCATAAACGACCCAAGGGTTCACCTGGAAGCAGAACGTTTGCAGGAGGAGAGTGGCCTGTGAGCTTCCACATGGGACCAGCACTGCTGAGCTTCACAAAGTATCAGGGACCCAGCATAGATGTGGAAAAGGATACTCTGTTGATAAGGACAAGGAAGGGAGTATGTTTCCAACTCTGACCAAAATATCAATGTATACAGTGTTTCCTTAATGCTCCAAGTGGTATGAAGGAAAAAAAGGTTCATGCTTCAATTGAATTCTCCAAGTGAGGCCCTTAAGTTTCTAAAATTGCTAAATGTTTATATCATTTTCTACTGAGGAAACAGAAGAAGGGGATCAGATTGGCCTTGGACCAAAAAACAAAACAAACTATCCCCCAAATTTACAAAAAGTGATATATTCAATACATAACATTCTGACATCTTCTTAATCACTGTACCTCGTTAAGCACAGCACAAACTGTAGCTGGTGCTACTTAACAAAAGCATTACAACTTTCTCTTTAAAAAGCATTTCTTGAAACCAAGAACTAAAAGACAGAAATGAAAGCTGTAGAGAATGCTCCGACTTCAGAGGGCTCATACTATACCGTGAATCGTGTCTGTCACCTGGAAACCAGAGTGCTCCAGGCACGATCGCATGGACAAGCCTGCAGCAGAGAACACATGCACATACAGCTAAAGTGGTACATTACCCCCAAATGCCCTTCACGCCACCCAACACAAAGCCATTCCTTCCCAAGAGGGCTGGGCTGCGGTCACATCACCGTTCCAGGGGCCAGAAATCTGCACTGGTTCATGCTATAAATCTCAAACATTTAAGACCAGCAAGACAAAGACACTTTGAATATGTCAAAATTAAACCCAGTAGTCTGTGGTTTATTTAGTTATCAAAAGAAGGCACCAAAGCAGGTATGGAAGGACTGTAGATAGGAATTTGGAGACCATCTTTGGCGAGTACTAACTGAAGAAATACTAGGTGAGACCAAATGGGAACACACAATAAAAAAATATTTTACTTCTGAGAGTGAAGTTTTGACTGCCTTAGAAAGAGATACAATTACACCATACTCAAAGCATAAGGTTTTTTTTTTAAAGCAGAATAAACAAAATAAACTCATGATGACCCTACAGCAATGATAAAAAAAAAAAAAATTCACAGTATTCAGTTACCAGGGACATGTGCTCTCATCTCAGTCTCTTGGGACAAAGCAGGGCTCTTCGTGAAAGAACATCGGTCAGATAGTAAGTGTGACCTTAGTTCCGAAGAAAAATGTTTGTAAAAGCAGTCAATTTCTCAGAAGCCAAAAGTTTAATATTAACTATCTATGGATGGTTCCATATGTTCTAGTGGTTTAATTTTTAACCAAACTGGGTTTAAGAGAAAACAGCTAAGACACATTTTGTTTTCTGCATTCAAAAAAGACTGTGTCCCAAATTTGAATCTGTTGAATCAAAGCTAACACATATCTGCGTTGTGCCTTGATGCCTTTATACTTTTATTATGGTTAGTACTCAAACAAGCACTAATATTAGCCTTCTATTACTCAAAAGACAAAACAAAAACATTTTCCTAGACAACATTGCGAGACCTTTGATGTGTGTTATGGACACTCATGCCTGTGAGACCGTTCCGAACGGTGCGGCCCAATCTCTCCATTCATGCACATAAGGGACTGGCTCACACAGTCAGTGCTGTGACAGAGGAAGGGACAAAGCAATCCTCTGAGACTGCCGCCAACTGGCACAGGTCACTCGGGGTGAACAATACGTACTGACATTTGTGTCTTCCACAATTCGTGATAAATAAGCAAACTGGTTATGTGTAACCAGCCAAACTTGCTTCTTTGAAAAGGCTGCTACTGGACGATGCAGAGCTCATGTTCCTTCCCGTATCAGAAAGGAAAAAAATCAAGTTACATTTATAGCTAATTTTATCGTGTCAAGCTCTCTTCTAGCAGTAACGTCTCTTACCACAATAACAAAAGCTAAACTAGTAATTCTTCTCAAAACTCCTATTAAACCATCTGACTTAGTTAGGGGCTATTTTATAGTTGAATTCAGTTTTCATTAACTACATGGCAAATGAAAATAACCTCATCTTCATGAAAATTAAAACTAGTCTCTGTGAAATAGACACTAAACTATATTGACATGTACTGTTTTAAGATCAGACCAGTATTTGTAGTTTAATCATTTCCTACCAATAATATTGTATAGCTGTTTTTAAAAGCGGGGTGTTTTATCTTGTTTTACAGTCTCAAAAGGACCCACTCTTCTCCTTGTCCCAACAGAACTTTTCATAAGCCCCTTAAAATTAACAAATCCTAAACAAGACTCTGGGACATAGTTCGGAAGTCTGCTGATGGCTCATCTTGTAGAGAAATAAGGGCTGTTTGTGAAACAGGAACTGTGGGCCGCAGCCCAATGGGAAGGTTTTGCCTCGGCTTTTGGCTGCTTAACCCTTAGTGGACTGCACCAAAGAGCAGTCATTTCATTGCCACTATGGAAATAAGGGAAGTCAGACATCTCGCAACACCAAGGTGAAGAAAAACGAGGAAGTTGAGAAGCATCTAATTATTTTAAACCAAGTCTCTTGTAAATGATTGTAAATGTAAATCAAAGAAATATTTTTATTTAATATCTGATTCTCACAGAGGTAAAAAAAATTGAAAAGCTGAAAACAAGGAGGAGAAAGGGAAATAGGGGACATGCTAAACTAAATTGAGCAAAACAGCAAAATATTCTGAGAAAATACACAGGTCTGTTACCATGTGCAGTCATCGGTTAATGTTTTTCCAGGAAGGAGCTTATTGTAACCCACTTAAAAGGATGCTACAACTGCATTTATATACCCAATTTAGGGAATACTAGTTATATTTGTATAAATACACATACACATATAGAAACATGTGTGCTTTCATCTAAGGCAGAGTTTAAAAAAAGGAAAGCATAAAATTTAGGCTGTACTATACTTAATTCTGCTTTTAATTCATACATTTATGAAAGTAATGTGATTTATTATTTGGGCTCCATATTTGCACAGCAACATCTCTCAATGCAAACCCTGACAAGCGCCTATCAATTCTGGCAATTTTGTTTGTTGTTATGGGAACGAAAGCGTCAATGTAGACTATAAATACTCCTCCTTCCATTATAGGCCAGAGTCAAAGAGTTGATAAGCTAGCAATATGATTACACTCACACCTCAGTACAAAAATAGTTATCAGAAAAGTTTAAACTGAGTTGAAAATATTTGAAAAATAATTTAGAAGTATGGTCGTCAAATCTCTGGCAGTGTTGTGAAAGCTCCACTTCGAAAGCACACAGCGACTGCTGCCCGGCTCGCGTCCTAGTAGGGCCTGAGTCTGTGTCTCCTTTCCTTCGCCCTCGCCGCAGGCATTTCTAAGTCCTTGAATTTTCCTTTCCTCATGTGGGCAAAAGTATTAGCAATGACTAACCATCTACAATGGTAATTAATGTCTGAAATTGGAACTGGCAACAAGTGCCCCTGAAAAATCCTGAAGAACCCGGGGTTCAAAAATATTTAAATTCGCGATTGTAGGTTTCCTAGTTTTACTAAGTGTCTAATAAGTCAATTAGTCTAATAAGACTATCAACATCTGCTTATTACCCATCCTGTAAGCTACGCACTCCTCTCTCCAGTCAACGTGCTTTCTGGCATAGCTTCCAGCTGTCATCAGTAGATGGAAGTTTCAGGAATGGAAGCTAAACTCGCCTAATAAAAATATCATCGAGAAGCTAAATGTAGTGTGTCCCCCTATAAATTAGATGTAAAACATACTCCATTCTATTAGTTTGGTAAGAGTTCCATTTAAAGTGGCTTCAATTATTCTGCTATTTACTTTTCTGAGTTACCCAACAGTCTTTTTTCCTTAAAAATAAATAGGAACATAGAATTCTGTTAGAACAAATTCTATTTCCAGACATTTCTACTGCACTTAAGTACTTACTGTACAGTAATAATTCTAGACTGCTAAACCTTCTAAAAGGACAAAATGTTAACTACTGATAAAAAAATAACAAGGTCACAGGCTGTGCTGTAGCTGGGTCTTCCTAAGTGACCTATCCAGTAACACAACACATTCTAAAGCTGTGTTGGCCAAAGCATTAGCCACCAAGCTTTAGGTGACTATTTCAGTTTAAATTCATTAAAATTAAATAAAATTTAAAATGTCCTTCTTCGGCTGCACCTGCCACATTTTAAGCATTCGACAACCACGTGTGGCTGGTGACCAGTATCCTGGACAGCACAGACCCAGAGCCTCTCCCTCACCTCACTGCCACTCTAGACTAAGCCCAGGACTGACGCCTCGCTGAGTCTAGCAACTGGAGGAGTACAGAGTGCATGTTTTAAAGGCTTCTATTTAAGTTACAAATAGAAACAAAAGCTTCATAATTCAGATTTAAACAAGTCTTATCACATGCAATTCCAACTGCTAGTTATTAATGTATTTTTCAAATATTGCTTAAATGAAAGCACACAAAACAAATGACCAGAAATGGGACTTGTTATAGAATGTAAAAGTCCTCAAAGAAAAAATGGCTAAAGACTGATTTCATTAAATGTGCCAAAAGGATCTTCATTGGGTATTTAAAAAACTGTGCTTTGAAATTGCAACTTAATTAAATTAATTTTTTTTTTTTTAAAGCAAACTGTATGGTAACATAGGAACCTTTTCTGGTTGTGTATTATCGTCGGTAAGGGTCAAGGTCAGCTGTAAGTCAGCTGTATGTACCTAAGTACAAATGGCCTCAGAGTTCCTCAGCCAAGTGCACATGATCTCAGCTCGCTAAGAATTTATTTCCAACTCCTTCAGATCCTAACCACCTTCACAGCTTGACAGGGTCAAGAAAAATTATCCAATGAAAAGTGTCAGTCACATGACAATTTTAAAAATAAGTTAATATCTACAACGCCAATTTTAACTCTTAATATTTCTAAACATAATCAAATTATCATAAACATGGACATGACCTGCTTTTTAGATTGAGCTGAAAAAGACTAGTGTTTTAAAAAATTTAATCAGAAAACTAGTCTCCATTTCATGAAGATAAAAAACGGACCCTTTCAAAGAAGATTTAAATGGGTACCAAAATTCTACCACAGAAATATATCCACCAAACATTTGTATGTGTGGTCAGTAAAATAGTAAATTCATGGTAAAAATAGAAAAAAGAATCCAGACATTTGGGATGTCCTATAATTAATTGGTTAAGACAATTCAACAAGTAAGGTAGGTACTTTAACTGAAAATTAGATTCAGTCAACTATAAGTGAATATATATATATACATATATATATATATACACACACACACACACACACATGGTCATGGGACGTGGAGTATAGTGTGGGAGTGGAGTCAAGGGAAGTGTAATAGATACGTATGATATTGGGAGGAAGTGGGGCGGCGGATTGGGGGAAGGGGGTTGTCACTTCGAGGGGTAAAAAGTATAACTATTGCACTGTGTTGCACAGCTGAAACTAATTCTAAAAAATGTGTATTTCATAATAAAAAATAATTAAAAAATTAGATTCAATTAAGTATATGAAAATTTAGAAAGATTATGAATCTTTTAAGGAAATCTCAAAGGGAGGTAGTTAATAAATTCAGCTTCACGGAGATCATACTTTGGCCACTGGGACTACCCTGTAAAACCTTTTTGATTGTTATAAAAACAATACTTTCTCCACATTAGAATTTTACAACCTAAGTCTGAGCTGAAAATCTCAATGTATGGAAAACCAAAGCATCATCAAGGACTAATAAAGACTTAATCAGGATCCTACTTTCTCTGGGTGTAAAGCTAGGAATGTTTGTACTGTTGTAGTTTCCTTATTAAGCAAAAACAGGGATTCTCTTAGACTATAAACAAAAAACCAAACTGTGCAGCCCAATTAAAATAAAAGCAATATATTTAAACAGCTTTAATCACATCGCTAAAGTATTTAAACTCTCTTCCCAGGTAATTTAAGGAGGATGAAAACCGTGAACTGGTCCCACCCGTCCCCAAGCAGCCTAGGAACTCACCATCTTTAAAATCGCGCCGTAGAGCCGCAGGAGCACTTTCCGGGGCTCGTCACCAATGGTGGCCATAGTGTCAGGTAAGGAGCACTGGAACAGCATGTTACTGAGGCCACCTCTGTGGGAAATAAGAGGACGACAGTTAGGATCTGTATTTTGAAGGTAAGCTAAGTCCCTCTCTTCTTGGATAACTACAGATGGATGAGAAGTCAGGATCCCACGAGAACTGTTCTAAGTCTTCCTTCTCTCAGGATACTTGCAACACAAATGATTTAACTCCACAGTTTTCAGATCAATTCCATGAGTCACACTAAAAACAGCAAATACCCTATCTGTTCTTCTAGACTGGCATTGGATTTTTGGGTTTTTTGAACTGCATGTGTGCACCCGTACATGGCAGTGGCCTCTAGAGAATGACAAGGGGCCAAGCTCTCTCCACACTGGAACGGGGGAATCCCACAGGCAATCCTTCCGCCCCATATTATCCCATGATTCCAAGTTTCCACTATAACGTATTCCCATAATTAATTAGCAGGTTAAAATCTTGGGGCAATACTTAAACCATGTCCTCCAGGGCTTTCTACTTGCAGTCCACTTCCACAACATACCCCTTCCATGCCAGTGTTAGTAAAAATTTCTCAACCAGCCAGCCAAGTGGCGCACTGGTTAGGAGTTGGCTTGGGATGCCAGCTCTGAGCAGCAGGGCCCTGGTTCGGATCCCACATAAGGGCCAGTGACGCTGCGCCCTCTACAGCTAAGATGGTGAACAACAGCTCGACCTGGAGCTGGGCTGCTGTGTCACTGGAAACGGCTAGGCTACAGTGCGGCTGGC
>NW_017731578.1:63620-72853 GCF_001890085.2 Hipposideros armiger
CTGTTGTTCAGCATCTTAGCTGTAGAGGGCAGTGTCACTGGTCCTCATGTGGGATCCGAACCGGGGCCCTGCTGCTCAGAGCTGGTGTTCCAAGCCAGCTCTTAACCAATGCGCCACTCGGCCGGCCCTTTAAGGATACTTTTACGCATACCTTATCAGCAATGGTCCTGTTGTAGAGAACTGCTTATCACAAAAAATCTGGGCAAAAGTAGAGACAGGTGATGTTATCTACTGCCAAAATCAAAGTGCGTATATGAGTGACTATTTGAAATAACCATCACACTGTGTTGGAGCTGGGTTGGAAAAGAGACCCTAAGATCAGATGGCGTCACCAGATAGTAACACTTTTAACTTCTTGAAAGCTACTCAACCTCTCTGGGCCCCTAGGCTGGTTGCCTCAATTAACTGAGATGAGTGTGATCAATATAATATCTGGCAACCGTAGGCACTCAACAGATGGAATCTTTTACTATAGTGATTAACTTAAGAAAGCAGAAGTTTTAGTATTCAAGCTGTCCTGGAAGATCGAAACAATATTAAATTAAAAGATAACACTATGTAGCTATTTAAAAGAATAAGGCAGTCAACAAATACCAACATAAAACACCTCTAAGATATAGTGTTGCTTTTAGCAAAAAAGTGATCTACAGGAGTGGCCAGTTAGCTCAGGTGGTTAGAGCACAGGCTCTTAACACCAAGGTTGCAGGTTCAATTCCCACATGGGCCAGGGAGCTGCGCCCTCCACAACTAGATTGAAGACAACTACTTGACTTGGAGCTGATGGGTCCTGGAAAAACACACTGTTCCCCAGTAAAATTTCTTTAAAACAAACAAAAAAAGTGATCTATTGTAAGTAGTAAAGCTAAAAATCCTTGGGCCCTTGCACAGTGCCTGGCACGTAGTAGCTCTCAATATTTGAAGGAATATATGTACCCATATAAACTAATACGTGCACAGCGTCTCTCTGGAAAAACATATAAGAACACAGTGCCTCTCGAAGGGGTACTGGGTGGTCAGAGGTGGGAGAAAGCCTTATTTTGCAGTGCACCTTTTTGTACCGTTTGAATTTTTAAACCAGTACACAGGTTACCTATTCAAAAAATTTTTAAACAAAATGAACAAAAACAGCTTCCAAGGCATAGCAAGGAATGTTTTTAATTCTTAAAATACTCTTGATTTTTCATAGTTTTACTTTCTCTTAAAATAATAAGGAAAATTTTCAGTAAATTGGGCTGCAGTTAACAGAAATGAAACTTAACTGCAAATTTCCTTCCTTTAGACACATAAAAGATAATATTCTGGGTACTTTTCATGACTTGCATGCCCAGGCCTCCCCTCCTCAGCCCTGAATTTCTTGATCTAGCCCTTTAAAAAGCCAGAATGTTTTTCATCCATACCAATTTAAATAATAACAAATTTGCTTCTTGGTGATTATTTTCCATCCTTCAACTTCAGAGAAAGTTCTAGATTTAGCCAACTTGATATTTTTCTCCCCGCACTTGTCTTTCTCTACATTGTTCCAGAGCCCAATGTTCCAGAGCCTGCAACACAATCCCTTCCAACAGAAGTTGGTTATCTTAGTAAAGCTTCTGGGGGAAATCTGCACCCAGGGCAAACCCTCAAAATCCCCAAATCAGCCATGGTTCAAAATTAATCAAGTTCCTCTTCATTCACTATTAGATCACTACCAAACAGGTTACTCTAACATTTAGCATCAAGTACAATTAATTTCCAGACTTACTGGCAGTCTGGAGATTTTGCAAGGAGGGAGAAGGAAAGCAGACGTCTATTTTCCCACTATGAGGAAGTGAGGAAATACCCTTGACTTCAAAGGCCTACCAGCTCACTATTTACTCACAGCTGTACATCACCTGGGAGGCCGGAGGCTGCAGGAGTGCTCCCCATTGAAACAAAGCTAGCAAAAACCTAGCTATAATGTGTGGAAGCTAAGGAAGGTGCATGCAGCCACAGGGACTGTAAAAATGATCCTGCCACCGCCCCACTTTCTTTCTTTCTTTCTTTNGCAGCTCAGCTCGGGGCATTGAACCACTGTTGCTCAGAGCTCACACTCATGAGCGAGCTCTTAATCGACTGAGCCATTCGGCCAGACCCTGACACATTTTCAAAAACCTGCACATATTAACTGGTTCTTGGAGCATTCAGAGGAAATGGAAGACCTCAATACCCTAAATGTTCCCCTTTGACTACAGAAGACAAGAAACAACTCACAGAGGTCCAACAGGAAGTAATAGCTTTGGGGACAAATCACCTGCCTGGGTTGGAAATGACTGGGTAGATACAGAGGAAGGTTAGCTAATGCAGAGATTACAGTTAAATGACGTAATACAAAATACTGCACCATCAGGAATTACAGACAAGAAGCGCCTCACCTGCAGTGAGGTCCGAGTCCCTAAATAAATCCTACCTAGTCAACAAATGCTAGAAGCTAGGGTTATACAAAACTGAAATATGCTCTGGTCCCTGCCCTCAAGACACTTCCGTCTGATGAAGAAAGCAGACAGAAAACTGTAAGATAGACTTCAAAATCACGGGACAGTGTCTGCAACTATACGCTTCAGCAAACCCTGAGTTCACACTTGCCTGTCAGATGCAGCAATATCAGATGGCAGTATATACCTAATTTTTAGACAAAAAGTTACGCACAAATCAGACCATAGCTTTCTAGAATGACTTCCCCAGATCAGAGAAATGACTTTCCCTGTTCTGTCTAAGAACAGTCCGGTCTAGTCAAGCTATGCTCCCAAAAGTACGGCTAAAATACAAAGCTAATTTACATCATCATGTACCCAATTATACTGTAAGCATACACTGACAAGCACTGACAAGAAGTACAAAGCAAGACAAACTGTTCAGTTTGTGTGGGGAGGAAAGATAAGAGGATGAATTTTGTATTTGGAGGTTGTTAATGCTGCTGTATTAACGTCAGCGTAACAATTTGTAAAGTTCTGCTCCAGTGGCAGACCTTCTCCTCCCTGCCCTTGGTAGGAGAACCCAGGCAGCCATGTGCTGGGCATCAAGACTGTTCTTACCAGCTGCCCTCACAGCTGGGTATGCCCATGCGATCAACACTGTTAAATAAAATGTACAAGGCTCATTTGTGTGACTTCTGGGGAATCAACTTAAGACATGCCTGTGCGCTTCAGCCTTCTCTCCCCATCCTCTGTCCTGCTGTGTGGAACAAGACCATGGTGCGTCAATTGCTAAGCTATTGTCTCCGAGCTCCAGACCCACAAGTCAGTTTTCTGTTGTGATGCTGGGCTCCATCAGTTATGTATCTCCTTGATCAGTTGCCCCGGGATGGGTTAGGTTCTACCAGTGGGGCACTGGAGGGGGCTGGAAGGGAAGAGAAGGGAGAAGATGGGTTTGCCTGCTGCTCCTGTTTGCACTGAAGTAGCAACATGTCTGGTCCGCCATGGCAACTGTTCCAGTCCCCACTTCATTTAGCAACCCCAGAACCTGCCTCAGGGCACCCTCTCAGGGTACCAGCTCAGAGGGGTAGGAGCCCAGCTGCACGGGGATGCAGCCTCTAGTTCTGAGATGCCTGAGATGCCTGTAAGAGCCAAGCAGTGCCCTTTCCTCAGAGGCTGGGTCCCCTGCTGTGAGGGCCCCTCCTAAGAGCTTCCAGGTTCTGATAAGCCTGGCCTCCTCCCTTTGTTCTCGCCAGCCCCAGAAGTGGGGCTGCTTCCTGCAGTTATAATTTTAATCACTTCTGTGTTCCCTTTCTACCTTTTCAGTTTCCCTAACATCTGTCCACCCAATTCCTTATATTGAAGTACCTAGTGCCATTCTATTCTTTTCTTGCCCGGGTCCTGACTGGCACATACGGCCAGAGCTTTAGAAGCTTCCTTCTCAGACCATGCCAGTCAAGACCACACCCTACGTATGGCAGAGCAGGGAGCTGAAAGGAGCCTGCATCCCCGTCAAGCCCACGGAACTGCCATACCGGCCCAGCCTGGCCACTTCTAGAACCTCTAACACAAAGGGAAATACATTTCTATGTTATTTAAGCCACTGTTACTCTGGAGTTTTCTGTTGTAAGCAGCTAAACCTAGTACTGAATGATACAGCTTACCACATCCATCTAAGTGTGTTCTTCCAATCTGGAAACTCCTTCTCTGCTATCTAAAGACTACCTACTGTTTAAGACCAAGTTCAAAGTCCAACCTTAACAAGAAGCTTTCGCCACCTTCCCTGCTAGCTCCCTGAAGGCCAGGGTAATATCTAACTTCTGTTCTCAAGGCCCAGTGGCCCCAAATCCACTCTCGTGTATACTCAATAAGGGTTTTCTGAACATGACAACAGCCAGCAGCACTCTTGTCCCACTGAGTCACCCTCTCCACACCCCCCCACTATGTCTGATGACTGTCGTACGTTGTTCTCTAACAGGTGTGGTGGATGAGTCTTGACTCCCCAATTAGACTGTAAGCTCCCCAGGGTACAGCCCCATCTTCCTGGGGAAGGCATCATGCTAAGAGAAAGACCACAGGCTTCAGCTCTGCCTCTTATTAGCTGTGTAACCTTGGGCACATCACTAAACCTCTCTGACCTTCAAATTCACTCCTGTCACTGAGTAGAACTTCCTTAGCCCCTGTAAGAGCTGAGTGTCACAAAGCTCTTGTGCTGCAGTATTCTAAGTTTCAGACAAGGAAGAACGCATCATCCTCCCCACAGTCCTACAGGTGGGTGCTGGCATTACCTCCATTTTACAGATGAGGAAACTGAGGCACAAAGCAAGGGAGTAGCTGAGCCAAGATTCGATGCAGGCATATGGCTCCAGGGTCCTTCCTTGCTTTTAACTCTGATGCCATGAGACACAGAGACAAGGCAGGCGAGCAGCATGTGTCACACATGCAGGGACTGTGGCCGCTGCACATTCAAGCACGAGAGCTTTACATCAGGACTAGTCTGTACAAACCTGCATAGAGCAAAGGTCTTTGCTTCCTCTGGCTGCTGTAACATAGAACCACAGACCTATGGCTAAAAAACAACACATATTTATTATCTCACAGTTCTGGAGTTCAAACACCTGAAAATAGGGTTAAAATCAAGGTGTCAGCAGGGCTGTACATCAAAAGGTTATACCACATTTCAGGAAACACATACAAATCAACTCAAGAGGTACTGATGGAGCTAACGAATTTCAGTCTAGGGGTAACAGGGGAGTGAGGAGTTAGTGTTTAACAGGCACAGAGGTTGTTTAGAAGATGGAAAACACCCTGGAGCTGCCTGGTGGTGATGGTGGCACAACAGTGTGAGTGTGCTTAATGTCACTGAGCTGAACACTTAAAATGGTTAAAATGGTAAATTTTATGCTGTGTATATTTTAAAAGGAGTGAAGCACTGATCCATGCTATAATGTGGATGCTCCTTAAAAACAGTCTGCTAAGTGAAAGAAGCCAGTCAAAAAAGGCCACATATGATATGATTCTATTCATATGAAATGTCCAGAACAAGGAAATCTATAGAGATAGAAGTTAGACTAGTGACTGCCTGGGGCTAGAGCTGGAGGAGGCTAAAGGGGACAGGCTTCCTTTTGAGATGATGAAAATCTCCTAAAATTGATTATGGTGATGGTTGCACATACCTGCAGGTATACTTAAAACCATGGAATCATACACTTTAAATGGGTCAATTGTGGTATGTAAACTATATCTCAATAAATCTGTTTGTTTTTTTTTTAAGATTTTATTGGGGAATTGGGAGGGGAACAGTGTTGGGGAATTGGGGAAGGGGGACCAGCCAAGTTGTTGTTCTTCAATCTTCGTTGTGGAGGGCGCCAGTCGCCATCTGGCTTTCCATTGGCAGCTCGTGGCCTCTAAGCTCAAGGTGCCAGAGTTCAGTCTTAGTTGTGGGTGGGCGTAGCCACCATCCCACGTGGGAGTTGAACCCGGCAGCCTTGTTAAGAGTGCACGCTCTATCCACTGAGTCATCTGGGCGGCAGCTCTGCTCAAGGTGCCAAGTTCAGTCTTAGTTGCGGGTGGGCATAGCCCACCATCGAACCGGCAACCTTGTTGTTACACCAGCTGAGCCATCCTGCCACCTGTTGGCATCTCAGTGACAGTGCAGCTCGGGCGCAGCATCGCTGGCCCATGTGGGAATCGAACCAGCGGCCTTGTTGCTCATAGCTCGCACTCTTAACCAACTGAGCCATTCAGCCGGCCCAATAAAGCTGTTTTTAAAAAAAGAAAATTGAGGGCCGGCCTGGTGGTTAAGAGCTGGCTTGGGACGCCAGAGGGCCCCTGTTCAGATCCCACATATGAGGGCCAGTGACACTGCCCTCTACAGCTAAGATGCTGAACAACAGCTCAACCTGGAGCTGGGCTGCCGTGAGTCGCCGGCGACGGCGTAGGCTGCGCCCCTGCTGCAGTGGGTTGCCATGGGCTACCGTGTGTAGCCAGCAGCCAGCGTGAGCGGCCAGCAGCCGCAGTGAGCGGCCGTCCAGAAGCCGGCGACTGATCTGCCTCGCCTGGGAAGAGTGCAATATGGTGCCAACTTGGGCCAGTGAAGCAATGTCCTCCACAACTAGACTGAAGAACAAAAGGACAGCAACTTGTCTGTTCCCCTTCCCACAATTCCCCAACGCTGTTCCCATCCCCCAATTCCCCAATTAAAAAAAACCTTTAAAAAAAACAAAATAAAATTGACTTCTTTCCTATATAATGATTTTTCTCTTAATACATTAAAAAATCTGAATGCATTTCCAATGGAAACAATGTTTCCCAGATGTAAATAAAAGTCTATTTAATAATTTTTTTTTCAGTAGCTTAAAAAAACTGTCTCCCCAGTTAAAGAAGAACAGAAAGACAAGGTTACCCAAGGCCCCGGTTTTTCCCAAAGCAAAGCCGCCAAGCAGATGGAAGGTGTGGCGACAGGATCCAAGTAACATTAACCTTTTTTCTCAGCTCAGGGCACATCACGTGTTTGCTTATCAGACTCCCGTCAGGTCCAGGCACAGCCAACAAGGGCTTCTGGCCCCCACGCAGCAGGACAGGCATTAGTTAAAGCCCTAGTTCTCCTTCCTGTCACATACTCCTGAAAGCTCAGCCAACAGGGAGAGCAAACAGATGAACTACTGTTCTAAGTTGTGTAACTGCATTCAAAGTTTATCCCCGTACTCCTAAAGAAGGAAGGAAGGAAGACAGGCCAAGCTTGGCGAAAAACAGGCCCACAACCTGGAAATCCTTCATCTCTTGGATTATCTGTAGCCTCTGTTGCTCAACAGGCTTTAGTGGGAGGAAGTAAATGATTATTTTGTAGTGACAATCTAAATAAATGAAGGTCACCGTCATGGATGGCCCAAACTGTGAGAAACCCGCTAGAAAGAAGCGTTATCATTGAGCCAAATAATATGGCTAAAAACAAGAAGATACATTGGGAAGATATGCCACAGAAATGGTAGCAAAAATCCAACAGCCCAATTTATAGTACGATTTATCAAGAATCCCCCAAGTATAACCCCAGGAACTCTCAAGGATTTCAAAGAAGTCTGAAGCTGCAAACTCTATCATCTAGCAGAACAGCTTTATGATAAACATACATGTCATAATTAAATTTAGGAGGCATGAGATACTTGCATAAACAAAATACCAAATAAAATGAAAATAACACATTGTCATGCTGGTAGGGATTCTATCAAGCGCCCTCTTGACCTGGCTGAGGGTGCATCACAAATCCCCACCCAGCTTCTCTTATACACTGTTAATCAGATATGAAAGTAATCATTTCGATTTCTCTTGATATACAGCCAACCAAGAATTAACTTACAATTAAGAATCACTTGACTCATGAAATACATGACAGCACATGCAAAACATAAATGATATCTGAAAATACATGCAAATCAAAACAAAGAACACCCCCAAACTAAAGAACCGACTCTAACTAGCTTAGCTGACAGGCTAAAGAAAATGAGTTTGTGAAAACGGAGCCACACAGCACAGTGCTGCTTTTGTCATATTCAAGGTCTACTTATACACCACAAGTAAGAAGGAACTTAGATGACCTGGGCATGTTTTTCAAACTCAACTAAGTTTTATCAATTTTGATGAAGCAACTAAAGTAGGCCGCTTGTAACATATATTAATTTGGTTGACTTTCAGATTTTATAATCCATGTTCCAAAAAAATCATGTTCACTTGGATCTGAAAGATCCAAAAAATAAAAAAAAGACAATTAGTTACCCAAATTCTATTATTCGAACACAACCACTTTGAACATTGTGGTATGTATATTTTTTGTCATTTTCCTAAGCTTCTTTTTCCTTTTTTATTTTCATCAAAACTGGGATCATAATAACTATGATGCTCTATAATGTTTATTTTCCACTTATAAGCATTTTAAAAAATATGACTTTAATCATGCACAGAATTTCATCTTAAAGATAAAGCATGGTTGAACCATGCTGAAGATATTGAATTTTTCCACTATTTTTTAATTCTATACACAGTTCTACAGTATGTATAACTGTATGCCAATCTTTATGCACAATCTGATGAGATCCTTAGTCAAAGTTGGGTTTTCTGTGTCAAAGGGCAGGGGAAAATAGCAAAATGCCACAACCATACTTGAGGCGTTAATCACCTGCCCACAGACATACATACACCCTACAGGAATCCTAAGTGTCCTTATTCACAATCCACAAATAGTCAAAGGGCAGATACAGCTCTCATTTGTCAAATGGGGTCCTTGGAAAGGCAGACACACCTGGAGGACCCTTAGCCTTCTTGTCATGACCCTGCTCTTGATCCACAGGAATGTCACTACTTGACCCTGATGTGACGGGATGCTTGTCTGTCTCTGCCTAAGTTTCTAACCCAGGGGAGCGTATGACTAGATTTGAGGGGAGACATGTCAACTTTATTACCTACCTAAAAGATAGGACTGATCAACATGCTTATAGTCACCTGAAGAAATACTCTTAGGATACTTTTTTTTTTAAAGATTTTATTGGGGAATTGGGGGAGGGGAACAGCACTGGGGAATCTGGGGGAGGGGAACAGACAAGTTGCTGTCCTTTTGTACTTCAGTCTAGTTGGGAGGACATTGCTTCACTGGCCCATGTTGGTATTATCATTGCGCTCTTCCCGGATGAGGAAGGTTGGTCACCGGCCTCTGGATGGCCGCTCACGGCGGCTCTTGGCAGCTCACACCAGCTGCTGGCCGCTCACGCTGGCTGCCGGCCACACACGGTAGCTTATGGCAGCCCACTGCAG
>NW_017731578.1:75621-97196 GCF_001890085.2 Hipposideros armiger
AGCCCAGCTCCAGGTTGAGCTGTTGTTCAGCATCTTAGCTGTAGAGGGCAGTGTCACTGGCCCTCATATGTGGGATCCGAACCGGGGACCTCTGGAGTCCCAAACCAGCTCTTAACCATTGCGCCACTCGGCCGGCCCACCTCCCCACTTTCTAACACTCAGTCCTCCAGGATTGGACACCACAGCACGACCCTGAAACTCATCACTCCCTCTCCGGCCATAATGCCATAGGGGCAAGATGTCATCCATAGCACATACAGAGGAAACAAAGTCTGCTACCTAAATCCTTCCAGACTATTCACCCACTGTACCAAAAACACTGAATACTACCATTAGTGTTGGCTATGGAAACGAACTATGGTTGCTGTGAAAAGTTCATAGATTGTAAATATAATCCACGTGTGAAAGGAAGTCAACTGAGTCGAGGATGTCATCCAAACCACCTCAGCCCCAAGCAGAACAGTCCAGATGGGATTTAGTGCAGCTGGATCACGTGACCCCCTTGAGCACATCAGCAGCAGGGAGCTGGCATACACAGTACAGATCCTGGGCACCTTGAATGTCACTCCTAGGCTTCACCTACTCAGTCTGTGATGGGAAGTAGTTGGTAATTTTGCTGAAGAACAAGTTTTAACTACAAGTTAAGTGGATAAACAGACGAATGTACAGGAGAGAGCCTGAGACCATGTAAGTATTTACATCTAAGAGGCCTTCAATGTTTCCAACTCTTTATGCCACAGAAGCTGATTTTTATTTTTGTATTGGGTAAGTGTTTTCTTTTCCAGGGCCCATCAGCTCCAAGTCAAGTAGTTGCCCTTCAGTCTAGCTGCGAGAAGTGCAGCTCATTGGCCTATGTGGGAATCGAACCGGCAACCTTGTTGTTCAGAGCACGCGTTCTAACCAACTGAGCCACCTGGCTGCCCCCAGAAACTAATTTTTAAAGTTTTGGAGTAAAATCACTTTATTAGATAGTGGTTTACTGTACAACATAGTTTTTATTTCGGTCACATGTATTTAAACAGCTTTACAAATGGCTTGCATTCTTCATTTGTAGGCTTAGCAGGTCTTAAAGGGGTTACTTAATTTGTTTTATTCTGCAGCATTTTAAGTAAGAACAATCCATACTATAGTGATACAACTTAGGGACAGTCCAGTCCAAGATCTTAAAAGAGGTCATTTCTGATGTCAATCATCTATATATTTTTTTCCAATTTTTAAATTGTAGGAAAATACGCGTAACATACAATTTCCCATCTTAACCATTTTGAGTGTACAGCTCGGTGGCATTAAGTACATTCACACTGTTGTGCAACTATCACCAGCATCCATCTCCAGAGCTTTTTTATCTTGTAAAACTGAAACTGTCCCCATTAAACACCAACTCCCCAGCCTCCTCTCCCCCAGCTTTTGGCAACCATCAGTCTACCTTGTCCCCATAAATTTGGCTACTCTAGGGACCTCACAGGAGTCAACACAGTATTTATCCTTTGGTGGCTGGCTTATTTCACTTAGCATAAGGTCCTCAAGGTTCACCCATGTGGTAGAATGTGGCAGAATCTCCTGTCTTAAGACTGAGTACTATTCCATTGTATGGAGATGCCTCATTTGCTTTCTAGTTCATCCATTAAAAACATCTACAATTTTTAATCAGTTGGGAAAGGATTCACATGTTGGTGAGTCAGCTCAATGCTCAGACAATGATGATTCCGAGACACTGCCTGCTCCGGAGAAACTTAATACTAAGATTTCCATCTGCTAAATGAAGATGGGAAATTATGTGGTCTGCACCTAACCAACTGTATTTTGCTGAACAGCAAAAAAGCCACTGAAACCACTGCCAACTGTCCACAAGTTACATGGCATCAAGCCCAGCACACATGGGACTAAGTCTCCCTAAGGCTTAAGGCCTGGACTCTGGAGTTTCAAGAGCATCTTCTAAAAGTGAAAATGATAGAGAAAGAAAATTCACAACAGAAACAGTATCTCAGAAGAAAAACAACCCTGAAGTCAAAACGCCTGGATACACAGAAAATAGAAGACAGCATAATCTAAAACAATGTAAAACCATAGCTCATGTGGAAAAAAAAAAAAACTTTAGTAAAATGACAGCACGAATAAGTAGTAATCAGGAATAGGTGGGTATGCCTTAATCCCAAGGCTGGAGGCAGAGTTAAAAGCACCGGCCTTTGCTGGCTCCCCATACAGCTGCAGGGCCTTGGGCAAGTCAGTGCCTCTAAGCCTGTTTCCCCACGTACCTGATAGGGGATTAGGTGAAGATTACATGAGATAATGTCAGCTGCTCATTATTAGCACCAACACAAAGCAAAGGTTAATCTTTAAGGGTTATGCCAGACGGATGAAAGAGTAAAGCTCGGTCTTCAGTCCTCTACTCCAGGGTTGCTCAACCTCAGGGCTGCTGACATTTGGGGCTCAATAGTTCTTTGTTGGGGATGAGGGGGGTGCTGTGCTGTGCACTGGAGGATGTTTAGCAGTATCCCTGCATTCTACCCTCCAGACACCAGTAGTACCACCACCACCAAATCAAAAATGTGTCCAGACAGCAGCAAACATCCCTCAGAAAATGTTCCTAAAATCCCATTTCAAGCCACCATCCTTAGCATCCTTGAACATAGCATGCTTCTTCTGCCCACTCTTCCCAACTCTGAGTTCTAGGGCACTCCCACTCTCTCCACAAAGAGCTCCACATCCCTTCTAGCCCGCACTGATCTCCCTGGCTTCACTTTTTAATTATTTCATCATCAGCCTCTGGCCTGCTACAATACTGGACAGAAGGAGAGCCAGGCACAGTGAGATGTCTAAATATGTCACGAAAGGCATGGAGATTACAATCTCATTGTGGATACAAAACAGACTCATGGAAAGCTGAAAACAAGGGCAGTCCTGGGGGCAGTGCAAGATTTCCTGCCAGCTGCTAGAGGATGCTGAGGCTGTGGAGGAGGCCAGGCTGGCAGCCAGGGCTCCACGATGGGGGCGGGGGAGCACCGGGGCAGCAACCGGACCAGGAAGGAGAACATGGGCATCAGTGTAAGAGCTGGACAAACCAAGAGACTAGACTGAAGGAGAAAAAAAACAAAAAACAAAAAACTAGGACGAATAAGCAATTATAGCAAGGTTACAGGATACAAGGTTGATACATAAAAGTCAATCACTTCCCTATATACTAGGAATTAACAAATAGAAATTGAAACGAAAAACAATTACCATTATATCAGAAAGAAAAAAATAAAATACTTAGGTATAAATCTAACAAAATAGTATAAGATCTATATGAGGAAAACTATCAAACTAGTGAAAGATACCAAAGAACTAAATAAACATAGAGATATTCCATGTTCATGGATAGGAAGACAATATTGTCAAGATGTCAGTTCTTCCTACTTGATCTATAGAATCAATGCAATCCCAATCAAAACCCCAGCAAGTTATTTCATGGGTATCAACAAACTGATTCTAAAGTTTATAAAGGCAAAAGACCCAGAACAGCCAACTCAATATTGAATAACAAAGTCTGAGGACTGACCCTCCCAGAGTTCAAAACTTATTACTGTAATCAAGACAGTGTGGGGGCGGCCAGTTAGCTCAGGTGGTTAGAGCGCAGACTCACAACACCAAGGTTGCCGGTTGGATTCCCACATGGGCCAAGGAGCTGTGCCCTCCACAACTAGATTGAAACAACTACTTGACTTGGAGCTGATGGGTCCTGGGAAAACACACTGTTCCCCAATAAAATTTCCTTAAAAAAAAAAAAAAAAGACAGTGTGGTACTGGCAGAAGAGACAAACAGATCAATGGAACAAAATGCAGAGCCCAAAAATAGGCCTACATAAATACAGTCACCTGATCTTAACAAAGAGTAAAGGCAATTCAATGGAGAAAGGATAGTCCTTTCAACAAATTATTCTGGAACTGGACACACACACACACACACACACACACACACACACACACACACACACACAAGAATTCTAGACACAGGCCTTAAACCCTTCACAAAAATCAACTCAAAATGGATCAGAGACCTAAATATAAAATACAAAACTATTAAAACTAGAAGATAACATAGGACAAAATCTAGATGACCTGAGGTATGGTGATGACATTTTTGATATAATACCAAAGACACAATCCATGAAAGAAATAATTGATAAGGTGGACTTCATTAAAATTTAAAACTTCTGCTCTGCAAAAGACACTATATCAAGAGAATAAGAAGACAAGCCACAAACTGGAAGAAAATATTTGCAAAACACACATCTAATATAGGACTTTTATCCAAAATATACAAAGAATTCTTAGATTTCAACAATAAGAAAGTGAACAACCTGATTAAAAAATAGGCAAAAGACCTAAATACACACCTCACCAAAGATATACAAATGACAAGCACGTGAAAAGTTGCTCAACATCACATGGGAATTACAAATTAAAATGGTGAGATGCCACTATACATGTTAGAACGGCCAAAATCCAGAACAGTGACACCAAATGCGGGAAAAGATGTGGAGCAACAGGAACTGGCATTCACTGCTGGTGGGAATGCAAAATGGTGCAGTCGCTTGGGAAGACAGTGTGGCAGCTTCTTACAAAACTAAACAAGCTTTTACCATGACCTGGCAATCGCGCTCCATTGTATTTTCCCAAAGGAGTTGCAAATGTATGTCCAACAAAAAAGCTGCACATGGATGTTTACAGCAGCTTTATTCATAATCACCAAAACCTGGGAACAACTAAGATGAGAATTAACGTTTTGGTCAGAGTTTCATTGTTAAAGAAGTTTTATTAGGCAATTCAGGGATCATCTAAAAACACCTTTGGTTTTTTCTCTGCTTCCTACCAACTGCCTTTTGACTCTCACTGCTCATAAGTGTATCTGTAAGAGAGGTCAGAGGCACAAAAAGGAAGTAAAGCTCGGTTAATTTTGCTGCATTTGCGACTCTGGTGAAAGAATTGGGCACAGAAACGGAATCAAATGACTGAAATTGAATTTGGGGATTATCGGTGGCAGCCAGCCAGCCAGCCAGAGGCTACATACTGCATTCAACCTGGTCAGCCATTTAAAATTAGCAGAAAAAGACAACACACTTTGTAAACGTCTAACAAGAAAGACGCACACTAACTGTTTACATGGTTATCTCATGGGAGACCAGTGGCAACAAAAAATCAACGGCGTCTTTATGTTTTCTTGCTAAGTGTGAATATGTACACACATACATTTCTTGTAATTTAAATTTATGATTAAATTTTTTTAACCTTAAAAGAGAAAGGAATGTTTTACTTTATACTCTCAGTTATTTTTGGAGCCACACCTCCTAACTTTGGCTAGTAACACGCCTACACGTCTGAACAGTGTTGGTGTGGAATGCGCAAACGTTATCCCTTCACCACTAACAAATAACTCTTTCAGAAAGGAAAAAAAAAATCAAATCATGGACTCGAGGAACTAGAAGTAAAAGTTACCAAGTGATTTCTTTTTTTTAAGCCAACCATAACACCCCCCTCCTTCATTTAAGTCCATAAACCGCAAAGGGACTTTCTAGACATATTTTAAGCTTCTGTACCAAAAAAAAAAATTGTATTTTGTAATAGAACGGTATTGTTCTCCTTAGAAAAGGCTTGTTTTCCCATAAAAACGAATTTCTTTTCTTTTCAAAAGCCTGCCTTTCGGAAGATCTTGGGCAGCCCCGGGCCCCTTCGCCGGATTTGGTTTGGATTTCACAAGAGTTCGGGAAGGGGGCTTTCGCCCGCGGAAGCGCCCCCGCCCGGCCAGCGTCACCTGACCGCGTCCACCCTGCCCACCCGCCTGCCCCGACACGGACCTGATGACACTGATGTGAAACTGGTCCTCGCGAAGGCTCCGCCAGGCGCCCGGCAGGAACTCCTTGCACCACAGATAGGCCCTGCGCCGCGTCCGGGGCTCGGGCTCCTCGTCGGCCGGCGGCGGGGGCGGGGGCAGGGGCAGCAGCGGGAGCGGCGGCGGGGGCAGTGCGAGCGGCGGCTGCCGGCCACCCAGAGGCTTGGGCTCGAGGTTGCTGGCGGCGTCGCGTTGCTGCCCCACTCCGGGGGCCGGGGCCGCGCTGCCGCCGCCGCAACTCAGCAGCAGCCCGAGCGGCGAGGGCTCCGTCTCGTTCCCGTTGCAGAACTTGGTTTTCATGCCGGGCAGGCGTTCGAGGAGGCGCGGACGGCCGCAGCGCGCGAGGGCGAGGCTCAGGGTCCCGCCGAGTGCCCCCCTCACGGAGGCCGGGCGCGGAGGCTGCTCGTCGGCTTGCTGACCGGCCGGCCGGGGGCGGTGGCCGCGGTTGGGGGCGCGCCGGGACGACACGGGGCGGCGGTGGCGGCGCGGGAACAGCGGAAGGCGGACGGTAGCGGCAGCTGCGACGACACTCTGCTGGCCGCGCTTGCCCGGCGCTCGCTCCTATACCGCCGCCGCACGAAGAACGCCGCCCACGTCACAGCCCGCCCCCGCGCTCGCTGCTGATTGGCCGGCCCGGAGCGTCACAACCGCCACCGCCCATGCCACGCCGTCTCTCTATTGGCTGCGGCGCCGCCCCCCATTCCGAGCGCCGTTGCCTCGGGAGCGGGGGCGGGGCGGGGGCGGAGCGGGAGGCGGGGCTTCGAGCCAGAGGCCTGGGTCGTGAGGATGGAGAGGCGTGTGCGAGGCACCAGGGCCCCGGGAGAGAGAGCGGGGGTGGCAGAGGCAGCAGGGGCTGCGGGACGGCCCCTGTGCTTTGGGGGACCCCGGGCTTGGCTTTGGGGTCCTAAACTGTCTTTGGACTCCTCGGTCCCCCAGGATGTCGGAGACGGGGGCCGGGCTTGGGGGCAGGCCGGAAGCTTGTGCCTGGAGGCTGGCTTCTCTTTCCTCCTGAGCTTGGGGCGAGGCACCTCCGTCTGCAGCACCGTGGGTGTGTTTTTATAACATTTCCCAGCACCGGGCCAGCTCCGTGCGATGCGCGGCCAGGCCCCCTCCAGTCCACAGCTGGAGGAATGATGGTCCCGGGTCAGAACCCAAGGCCCGAAAGGCCGCACACCAGGCCCAGCCCTCTGAGGCCTCCCGCAGCCTCAGTTTCCCTGTCCGTGGTGCTGAGGACGCCGGGGCCTAGATGCTCTGAGCGGACCGGCGGCATCCCGCAGCGGGGCCGCCACAGCCGCCGGTAGCACGGGCCAAAGGTGAGTGCCACGGGGCTGCAGGCTTTGTGGACGCCGCCCCGCCCCCGCCCCGCGCAGGAGGCAGCCGCGTGACTGTGACTAACACACCTTTGCCCGCGGAAGGGGGCGAGGCCTCGCCCCCTGCTCTCGTGTGCCACACATCGCTCTGTGTCCCTCACTCCTCTTTAACCCTGCCGCCCCAATCCTTTCTGGAAGTAAGTGGGGATACAGATGAATGTAAAAATACAGGTCCTACTTTACGGGACGAGGTTTCCCTGGCTGCATAGAAAATTCAGTTCCTGGCGCACAGGAAATGGCTTCCGTGTGGGGATTTCACAGCCTCCGGGAAGCGAAAAATCTCTTTTTAGATAGCGTGTACTTGGCTGAACTTGCTCCAAGAAAAATGGTCTTATTGAACAAAAGGATTATAGTGAAAGGGGGCTTTTGACAATACAGCTGTGGAGGTGGGCCCAGACATTGCACTGGAGGGAGCTGGGAGAGGCCCAGGCCCTTAGGAGGGAGGGGAGAAGGGAGCCCCACTGGATGTTTGAAAAGCTGAGATATCAAAGTCTCCACTCAGGCCATTTAGATAAGGTCGCCAAGGACTTTGTCTAAAAATACCAGCCCGTAGGGAGGTGGGGCCTGTCTACTGCCTGCCCAGGTGTCAGGCCCTTTGTCCCACTGTCCACTGGCACCAGCCTGGTAATCTCAGAGGAATGCCAAAAATCTGGCCAGGAGGAAGGGGCACTAGAAGTAAGGGTTGGGCCTCTACCATTGGCAATAACTCTGGCGTCTGCTGGATTGGGCTGTTAGAACCCACAGGCACTTTTATGGAACTGCAGTTCCCTGTGGGAGTAAGAGGTTGCCTCATTAAAGATGTTGGAAAAGTGTTATCTGTTATTGCTTCTATTTAACAGATGTGGACACTGAGTACTGCAGAGGCTGAAGTCCCTTGGCTAAGAGAGGGGCAAGGCGGGCAGGTGTCCTGCTCCTTTGTGTGAAGGGCATTGCTTCCATAGAGATACAAAACTTCCCTTCCTCCCTTCCAGCCCAGCGGAAGTCCTGAAGGTCTGGGGCCACCCCTAGTGCTGGGGCAAAACCACCAGGGCTTGAGACTGGGGGAGCTTGGTATATAGTAATGCTAAAAAACTGGTTTTACATGAAAAAAGACTCATTCTGCTCTGAGCAGTGAGGGGAGCCTCCCCAGGGGGTGTTTTAGCAGGGCTTTGAAAGGCTGAGATGGCATTAACCAGGCTGACAAGAGCCCCCTGCTGTGTCCCTCTGCCTCTAGCATAATAGTACCTACTTTCCAGAGGCAACAGTCACACAGCAGGTACTCAGGAAAAGTGCCAGGCATATACTACTCCAAAAAGAGAAACCCAGAGGGATAAATATGCTTAAAACCCTTAAGCTAGCAACCCCATCCACAAGACTCTCCCAAGAAAAGAAATTACCAGAAGCAAAAAGCCCCATACAGAAAACTGTCCATTCCATGTTATCTCTAGAGAAAGCTGGAAATAACCTAAATGTTTGTTCAGCGCCCTGTGCTTGATTATAGAGGATGGTGGTGTTATCAGACAGGAGTTAAAGGTGGCCAGGTTGAGGTTGGTAGGAAGGGTTCATTTTCGACACATTTCTCAAATGCCAGGTGCCATAGGGCTTGGCAGCACTGTGTCAATGATAGAACGCCCAAACCTATAGAAAACTTTTCCAAGAATTGATTTGAGCCAAATTTTTGAGGACTTGCCCAGAAGCAAGATCTCAACAGATTGGGAAAATGCTCCAGAGAATGGGCAGCTCTGCAACTCATTTTATATGTTTAGAATCAAAGGAGAAAATGTAAGGAAGGTTACATGAAATCCATTGGTGGTAGATTAGGGAGGCGGGAGAAAGCAAAGAGGGAAAATCTCTAGGATTGGGTAAAAAGCAAAACGGAGCGACACATACTTCTCTTGCATGGTTGGGTACAGGATAGTTAACGTGTAACATTTCCGGCACACAGAGATGGTATACGGGCAACAAGGTAACGATGAAGGGTTCCGGGGTCCTGTGCTCTGGTGCTCTTGTGCTCTGGTGCAGGCGGTTGTGCCCGCGAGGAATCTGGGAAAGAAAATGACCCTGACAGTTCAAAGGTGTGTTATCCGCGATGCATGAGAACAACGGACTCACTTAAGGTAAAGCCTGACCTTTGCTAAGGAAGCTATTGGCCTGGACTATCTGCCATGACCTGCCCTGTTAGGAGTTTGTGATCAGACCATCTTGTGTGGTTACGTCCAGCCACTGAGCTTGTCAGGCCCGCATGTGGCCCCCTGAGCTTGTCAGGTCTACTTGGTTGCCCACCCCACCCCCCACTCCAGCCCCCCCTTCAGTCTCAACTGGATAGGGAGGAAAACAGCCATGCTTGGCTCCTGCTGCAATCTGGAATAGTAACATTGCCCCCCACCCCTGCACCCTTGCCTCTCCCCTCCCCTTCCCTTGCTTGTTTATTGTGTATTGTCTGTCTCCCCACCAGACTGGAACCCCCAGGGAGTGGGGACCTTGAGCATCTTGTTCACCACAGCGCCCAGCAGGCCCTGAGGCTTGGAGACACAGAAATATTTGCTGAATGGATGCCTTTGGGCTGAGCCTCAGTTTCCTCAACTGTAAGATGGGGGTTCCAATCCACAGGGCACAGGGTTGTGGTGAGGGGTGATTGAGAGGATGTATGCAAAGCACGCAGTGAACAGGCGCCCTGCCAGCAGCTGGCATTCAGTCACGAATAATGCACACACTGGCAGCAGCTCAGCAGGAAGACAACGTCCTACAAGAAAAAAGTTGAAACTGGAATGTATACTCTGATGGCCAGAATGTCAACATTTGGGCACAAGTGGAAAAGGCTCAAAGAGAAATTTGCTATGGTAGGTACTGACTGGTGCTGGGGAGAGGGGGTTCCTTACAAAATGTTTTCTTCTGGGACATAAGAGAAATGTTTCCCAAAGCTCTTTGATTCATGCTAAATTCTGAGAGCAGACACAGGGTGCAGGTGGTGAGTCTTTGGAGGGGTAGGAGTGGAGATTGGGAAGTCCCCTTCCTGCCCCTGGCATTCCTGCAGACTGGCTCGTTTGATCTGGCCTGAGGGGATCCCCAGGGTCACTGGTAGACCAGGATCCTCCCTAGGGCACAGAGAGGTCCACCCATGAGCCCAGCTCTGCCACCAACTCCAACCACAAGCTCTGTTCCAAGAAAGGGCTTTGTGAGTCTGCCTCCCCCACCTGGTAGGAGCAGGCCCTGTGCCCAGCCCTTTACTGGAATCCAGGATCTCTGAACTTTCACAACCAGCAGGGATGTGAGTGTAATTAGCACTTCATGTTTCACTTGAGAAGGCTGAACTTCACTAGGAGGTGAAACCATTTGTCCAAAGCTAGCAAGGACAGAAGGGGACCCACCCAGGACTCCTCCCTCTGAATGCAGGGGAGTCTTTCTTGCCCTTATGCACCAAAAGTACCTTTAGCCCATAGAGGGGTTCACTAGACGGTTCTTGGCACAGTGGGGTTCACTAGAGGACTGGAGAAGCTGTGCCCTGGCTGGGCTGCGCTCATGACCAGGCGCTCCTACTTCAGCTCTGAGCTTTAAAATATTGATGTGAATGCAGACAGGCCAATGGGCTGAAATCCTCCATGCTAAAGATTGGGTTACAGCCCCGCCAGCAGAGTGACATGGATCTGGGCCCTTCCCCGAGTGACCGGGTTTGGCCGCACCCCAGGATGCTCAGTCATCTAAGCTGGAGGCTGAACAGGTCCAGCAGAGAGATTCCTGGAAGTCTCTGAGCCCAAGTGTGGTTTTATTCAGTGGCCTCCTACCATCTACCCAGCCTCAGTGCCTCGGGGCCCCAGGTGGGGCCTATGGCCCAGAGGGTTTAATGAAAGCAGGTGACTTGAAGGCCCACATGTCATGTCTGGCGGGTGGATGGGACAGGCCCTCCCTCATTTGCAGGGATCCTGAGTACAACATTAAGGGTAAAAACCTGTCTTTGGTCGGAACATGGCAGGCGTCGGCGACGCAGCCACCCCGGGAGAAGGCAGCGGGGGCGGTGCGGATGGCCGGGAGCCGGAAGGCCGCGGCCAGGCAGAGCAGCCGGGCGGCAGCGGTCACGGGTCCCCGCCGGCGCCTCAGCACACGGAGACGCTGGGCTTCTAAACGAGAGCGACCGGCGGCGGGAGCGGCGCTGCGGCCGCGCAGAGCTTTCATTGTTGAGGTTCCTCCGTGTTGAACAAGAGGGAACGTCCTTGAACATAATGAGGCCAAGTATACAGAAAGAAGAGAAAGAGTATACACTTGTATGCGAATACCGAGAGAACTGGAAAAGCTGATGGTTTTTGGAATGCATTTCTGTGCCTGGATGCATTTCTGTATGTGTTCACCCTGCTTCCTTTAAGAGTTTTCCTGGCACTCTTCAGGCTCTTCACTCTGCCTTGCTACGGCTTAAGGGACAGACGTCTGCTTCAGCCTGCCCAGGTATGTGACGTTTTGAAGGGTGTCATTTTGGTAATCTGCTATTTTATGATGCACTATGTCGACTACTCCATGATGCATCACCTAATAAGGGGGCAGTCGGTCATCAAGCTCTACATCATCTACAACATGCTCGAGGTAGCAGATCGTCTGTTTTCATCATTTGGTCAAGATATATTAGATGCTCTCTATTGGACAGCAACTGAGCCTAAAGAAAGAAAAAGAGCCCACATTGGGGTGATTCCTCACTTTTTCATGGCTGTTCTCTATGTCTTTTTGCATGCAATTCTTTTTTTTTTTTTTTTAGCTGAGCCATCCTGCCACCGGTTGGCTGCTCAGCTCAGGCTGGACTCGAACTGCTGTTGCTCAGAGCTCAAACTCTTGAGCGAGCTCTTAACCAACTGAGCCACTCGGCCGGCCCTGCATGCAATTCTTATAATGGTTCAAGCAACAACTCTCAACGTAGCTTTTAACTCACACAACAAGTCCCTGCTTACTATCATTCTGTCTAATAATTTTGTTGAAATTAAAGGAAGTGTTTTCAAGAAGTTTGAAAAGAACAATCTTTTTCAAATGTCAAATAGCGATATTAAGGAATGATTCACAAATTATGTGCTTTTGCTAATAGTGTGTCTAAGAAACATGGAACAGTTTTCTTGGAACCCAGATCATCTCTGGGTGTAATTTCCAGATGTCTATATGGTGATTACATCAGAAATTGCTGTGGATATTGTAAAACATGCCTTTATCACCAAGTTCAATGACATTACTGCAGATGTCTACAGTGAATATAGAGCCAGCCTTGCTTTTGACCTTGTTAGCAGTCGACAGAAAAATGCATATACTGATTACAGCGACTCCGTGGCACGGAGGATGGGGTTTATTCCTCTTCCACTAGCTGTTTTACTCATCAGAGTTGTAACAAGCTCAATTAAAGTGCAAGGAATCCTGTCTTATGCCTGTGTCATACTCTTCTATTTTGGGTTGATGTCCCTGAAAGTACTTAATAGCATTGTGCTATTGGGAAAATCATGCCAAGATGTGAAGGAAGCCGAAATGGAAGAGACATTGTTTGACCATCCCCCCACCAGCTCGCCCAGCAAATCCCAGATCAAGTGTAAACCCTCTCAAGAAGAAAACCTGTTTGCCTCAGTCACCAGCCAGCCTACCTACCAAAAGGAAAGTATAATACCATTACTTGTGACAAGCAATTCTGACCAGTTTCTGACAACTCCAGATGGAGATGAGAAGGACATTACACAGGAAAACTCTGTATTAAAACACAGGTCCTCAAAGAAAGATTTGTTGGAGATAGACGGGTTCACAATTTGCAGAAACCGAATTGACTGAGCTCCGCAGCTCTGTGTGCCCAATGCCACGTCCTGGGACAGCCAAGCTGTGCTACCAGGACAGACACATACTCAAAGGGGCACTGAAATATTTATTTTAAAACTTAAATTATTAATGGAAAGCAATTCTTAGTATCTTCCTTCCAGTAATGTGGTCTGGCTGAAGGTCAGGTCACGGAACAGCAGCGACCTGCAGTCCTGACTTCGGGAGCTCCTCCTGCTTGGAGAAGCCGTGGCGTCACTTCCGGGCCCGACGAGAACAACCTCAGAGCCACTTTTGCTCTGTCAGTCTGTGCTTCCAGAACGTCGTCGCACTTTGCCTCGCAGTCCCGTCAGTATAAGAATATATACGAGGGAACCTGTGAGCCTTTCATCATGACATCACCTTCCCTGTCTCATACTATTTTCACAAACAGTTTTCAAATTCCACTTCATCTGTCAAAGCATTTAAAAAAAATAATTAACGTAAATGTCCTTACCACCACAATAATCCTTGAAGATGTATCTGAATTAATCAGAATAAGGGTACCTTAAATAAGACCTGATGACTAGCAGCATTTTATAGAAAAAAGCCCTAAGCCAGTTTGTCTATTTACAGAATATTAATGAATGAAGGTTAGGCATCACTGGGAAAATGTTTCATAATTTTTCAGTTTACTCTTTAAAGCAAAATGTGAGCTGTGTATTATTTAATTGCAGTGCATAAAATAGAAATTCCCTTACAGAAAGGTACTTTCTATATTGAAAAAGCAGAGCAGTGTTAACATTAATGTAGTTAACTGGTTTCACTTTAAAACTAATTCCTTCATAAATTGTTACAGTTAACAGGATTTGGTGTTAAATAGGCTGAAAATTGTCACTGTACAAAATTCAAAGGTGTCAACTGTAACTGGGCTTTTTTTTAAGGAACAGTTTTAAAGTAAGTATCCTAAGTGTACTGGACAGGGTCCTCTTGCTTGGGCTTATAAAATGCATTGTGTTTTTGTTTGGAGTGTCAGTGGGGCAGGGTCTGTGTCCTGTGGAAGAGTGCATGGGGAGGCGTGACTGTGGGTGTGCTTGTGCTTGGGGTGGGAGGAGAAAGTAAAGGGGTGTTTGGGGCCTGTGGGGTGGCCATCTGGCTGTGGGCAGGTGTCTGTGTGCGGATGTTGGGAACAACAACCAAAAGGTGCTTTTTGGTTTTGTTTGAGATATCAGAAGTACACGTCTGCTTAATCGCTGGTTGTGGCCTGCATCATAGGACAGATTGTTTTCCACTTTTTTTCTTGAGAAACCTTTCTGCATTTTTATAAAAATTTTACATCTAATTTTAGAGTGTCCAGATGTCACTGTTAACTGATACTTCCTTTGATGTTTTTATTTTGAAGTTCAGCTTCTGTGCAGCTATTTTGGGCATATGATATTCAGAGGTAAATTTTAGGTGATTTGTCTGTTCCCTGGGTGAAATGTAAAGCAAGCTTTAATGCATTGGCTTCTTCATTTGAAATACAAAAGTGAATTTTAATGTTTCGCATTAACTCGAGAAATCTGAAGGTTAATGTTCACATAGGGTAAAAGAGGGAACTGTACTACAGAAATGCTTTTGTGAGACCTTGCGGTATTTTAAGTTAAAAATTTAAGTTAAAAGACTTCATTGTTTTGTGCATGTTTCAGTGAAGCCCCATTTTAGAAAATTTTGCCCTCATCTTCTCTACCTAAAAGGAACAGTGTCCACGGTGAATGAGAATGGTTTTGGGGAAAACTTTGCCAAACATAGCCCTAATCAGAGCAAGAATATGACGTGGGTATATCTTTCAGTTCAGCTTGGGTTACTCTGTTATTGTGCCACCACTCTCGAACATGGTCGTTTCCTTTGCAAAATATATTGGGAGTTCAGAATGATATTCATGTCTTCTGTTAAAATGGCATTCAGTACTAATTTTATAAGTGCATCTTGTGTGAAACTCAATAAATTCAATTTTGTAATCTTTTAAAAAAACAAAAACAAAAAAACCCTGTCTTTGGAGCTCATGCCTCAACCCACTGTGTGATCTTTGAGGAAAAAGTGAAGAAATGACATGGGGTTGCTATAGTCAAGCTGCTAAATTACTAAAATCAAGTAGTTTGAGGCATGAGGAAATGATTCTGTTCTTGCTTTAACTAGCCTGAGAACTTAAACGTTTGAGTTTTTCAGTTGTGCATCAATGACTGGAGATTTCTATAAATCCTATATCCAACTCTCTGAAGGACTAAGGAGAGAGTGTTCACTGTCCAGACCACCTGACACCCAGTATCCAGACCACAGGTCATCTAGAGGAACCATCTTGGACCAGTCCAGAGGCTAAGAAGGCAGGACTGATTCTTCTCAAGAATGTGGAATGAGAACTCTCGGCTTTTCTCTCTTCTTCGGAACACTGGGTATTACCTAGTTGTGTTTCCAGTTTGTAAATCCTAAGACGCTTGAATGAATCTTTATCATTTTTAATTGTAGTGAAGCCTCCTGATTCATTTATGCTCTGGCAACACCTTGGACAAGCCACCTGCCTGTCAGCCAAATGAAGATAGTCATTCCTACCCTACAGGGTTGTTGGGGGAGTCACTGACACCCACAGGGAAATGGCTACGCACAGAGTCAGGGCCCCATCAAGGGTAGCTGTGTACTGACTGTTAGTTGAATTCTCAGAGGCTGGAACACAGCAGCCGTCGCCTGTTATGAATAAGGGTGGCCATGCAGCAACTCATTGTAAGTGCCACTGGGAGAGCCGGTGGTAAGTGCCTGTAGTAGGTCTGGCCATTGCAGGGCCTCCCAGACGTCTAACAGGGCCTGGGGCCTTTTCCACTCTTTCAGGTTCCTGGCACTTTCAAAAATGAAGACATACCTCAACAGGATTATCAAAACTGGGGCATATTTGAAACACTTACATTGAACAAATTGATGCTTTTAACATACATGCAAATAGTCCCACACAAGATAATTTTACTGCTCACAAGCTACTAGAGGGAAGGGGTATGGTGTGAGGAACATCTTTCAAGTCTGACCATGTGTCTGTGATGATCTGATTATCCTTATTTAGAGATGACACCAAAAAGCGAAACCCGAAGGCCCTAGGGGCATGTGAGTCCCTCCTGGGGCCCCCATGGTACACCCTGGGCCACGGCCATCCATCTACTAGAAGTGACCCCTAGGGCCCCCAGCATGCATTTCCTGTGTCCCCATGGCTGATGTTTTAAAACGCACCTTCTGAACTCTCTTTCCAAATTTGGTGAAAACCCGTCTTATGGTTTTGTGCCCTCCATGCGTTACGTTTGTAATACAATAAATGCATTTTTTAAAAGATCCCGGTTATGATGGAAGTCACACCTCTGGGCTGGGGGTCAGGAAACCTGGGTTCGGGCACTGAACCTCTCTGGGCTTCTTGCTCCTCAGTCATCCCTGGGCCCTGCAGGCTTGACTTGTACCAGGTGGCCTTGGGGTGGCTCTCCTTTCTGTGGGGAACAACTAGCAGGACCCGAGGACACCTTGCAGGTGGGTCAACAGGTCTAGACCCAGACCAGAGTAAGTGGCTCTGCTTACCCAAGATGCCATGGCTGCCACGGGGCCATCCCCACTCCCTATTCTCGCAGCCCAGGGTTTGCTCCTACATCCTGGGAGGGTCTCTCCTCCTAGGGTCACTTTCCATCCCTAGCCTGGATGCCACCCCACCCTGGCCCTCTGTGTGACCTTGGCTGGTCCCAGAGCTTCTAAGAACGCCATCTAACAGGGCAGAAGGGGAGGGGTGGCGGTAGGGAGGGTGTAAGGGGAATGATGGGAAAGGGAAGAGGCCACCTTAGAAGATCCTCTAGGTCCTGGGAGGCTGTGGCCTGACCACACCCCTCACCTTCCCCCCACATCCTGGGGCGAAAGGAATCCAGGCCTACAGGATTCCACTTCTCCCCTCTCAGTGCTCAGAGCTGGCTCAGGCCAAGGGGCAGGTGGGGGAGGGGAGAGAAGGGGCAGATCAGGGGGAGGTGGGCAGAGCCGACTCAGATAGGTCCAGGGGCCCCAGACCTCCCTCAGCAGCAGGGCCACTGGGGAGCATCTCAGCTTGACCACTGTCAACTGTGGGGCCTCCATGCTCTACAAACCTGTCCCCATCACCTATCAGTTGGGACCTGGTGGGGGTCGCCCCCCAAATGTTCTGTTGGGGGCAGCTGAAGGCTTTACAGTTTTCCTTCGACAGGCTTGATAAAGCTGCTTTTGCAATCAGAGCTTATATTTGCAGTGGGACTACCAAGGAACCACCTGAGACAGCCAGCGGCTAGTGACCCGGCAACGTTCCCCATTCCCCTGCAAGGTTCCTCATTCTCCGAGGTAGGACTAATTCTGGTTGCAACGCTGGATCAGCAGCACACACACCCCCCCCTCACCCCCCCCACCCCCGCCCAGAAGTCAGAGCCAGAGGCCAAGGACCCACACAGCCCTCCCCCAAAGCCCCGTGCCCTTGGGGCTCAGGCTGTAAGTCCCCGGCTCCCCTCCCGTCCTGGCTGTCTCCATCTACTGTCCTCAGTCTCTCTCCCTCCTTCAGTGCTTGCACATCTTAGGTGCTCAACGAATGTTTAAATGAATGAATGAGTGAACTGAGGTTGTGGCACCCCGCGGCCTGAGTTCTAATCCCAGTTCTACCACTTATTTGCTATGAGGCTCTGGACAGGTGATTATTCTCTCTGTGCCTCTGCTCCTTGCCCGTAAAATGGGAATATATGAGTCCCTACCTCAGATGGTTGTTAGAAGGATTTTTTGAAAACCAAAATTCAACTGAGTAAATTCTTAAATTAAATTAGCTTTATTAAGTGATTTGAGTCACTATAGTCAAGCCAACAAAAATTGGAGTTGGCTGAAACATGAGGAAAACGATTGTATTTTACATTAGCCTGGGAACTGAACTTTTGAACTTTTCAGTTGTGCCTCAAAGCATACATCTGTGAATGAAAAGGGCAGTACAGTAGACCTGGCAAGCTCAGGGGGCCACATGTGGGCCTGACAAGCTCAGTGGCCGGAAGTAACCACACAAGATGGTCTGATCACAAATTCCTAACGGGGCAGGTCATGGCAGATAGTCCAGGCCAATAGCTTCCTTAGCAAAGGTCAGGCTTTACCTTAAGTGAGTCCGTTGTTCTCATGCATCGCGGATAACACACCTTTGAACTGTCAGAGTCATTTTCTTTCCCAGACCCTTCACGGGCACAACCGCCTGCACCAGAGCACAAGAGCACCAGAGCACAGGACCCCGGAACCCCTCATCGTTACCTTGTTGCCCGCATACCATCTCTGTGTGCCGGAAATGTTACACGTTAACTATCCTGTACCCAACCACGCAAGAGAAGTATGTGTCCCTCCGTTTTGCTTTTTACCCAATCCTAGAGATTTTCCCTCTTTGCTTTCTCCCGCCTCCCTAATCTACCACCAATGGATTTCATGTAACCTTCCTTACATTTTCTCCTTTGATTCTAAACATATAAAATGAGTTGCAGAGCTGCCCATTCTCCAGAGCATTTCCCCAGTCTGTTGAGATCTTGCTTCTGGGCAAGTCCTCAAAAATTTGGCTGAAATAAATTATTGCAAAAGTTTTCTATGCATAAGGAATATAGTCAATAATATTGTAATATGGGTATAAGACTTAGTGGGGTGATCACTTTGTAAGGTATATAAATGTCTAATCACTATGTTTTGTACACCTGAAACTAATATTGTATGTCAATGGTAATTGAGAAATAAATTTTTTTAAAAATTTAGGTTTAGACATTCTTTGGTCAACAAATCTTACAGATGACCCTCTGAAGAATTTAGAAACGGATGTCCAGGCCACCAGGCATCTAGAGGACCATCTCGGATCATTCCAGAGGCTAAGAAGGTAGGACTGATTCTTCCCAAGAATGTGTTTTTTACCATAAAAACTCTCAACTTTTCTTCGGAAGACCCTGGTGCTGCCTGGTAGTGTTTCTCGAATTGCAGTTTGCTTAAGACCCTTGAATGTAACCTTGTCGTTTAATTCTGGTGAAGCCCCCTGATTCATTCATGCTCAGTCGACAGATCCATGATCGGACAGCATTCCATCCAGCAACTAGAAGGAAACTCCAAGGAGTTGTATAAAATGGGAGGCTTTTATAGGCGGGAAGAGGGTGGGAATAAGAAGTTAAAAGAGTGGATTATTTCAGGCAGAGTGTGGGGGGATGGGAGGGCGGTTCTTCTCAGGCAGATGACCTCATAAGTGCTGATCAGGAAATTTCAGGCTGATTGCTTGAAAATTACATTCCTGGGAGAGGCTGAAATTGCAGTTAGGTTAGTTATTAAGTTTTAGTTTGGTGACGTGGCTTAGCAAAAGTGACTCTATTTGGCCTTTTTTAAAAAATAGATTAAGTAAGGCATTGGCAATAGTTCCAAGGTGCCTGGTTCCCTGAATCACCACCCGGAAGGCGACCTGCCCACCAATTGAGCTTAGACCAAAGCCTGGCCCATAGCCAGAGTGTTCAAAGAAAAAAACCACTGTGCCCCAGCCTTGTGTCATCACACCTACTGACATGACCCAGGTAACAGCACCTGGCCTCTGTATTCTTGACTTCTCACCAGTGCTTTCTTTTCTTCCACAGATGCCAGGTGCCATGCACTGTATTTTCTCAACACCAGAAATAGCCCTGCCCTCAGATTTTTTCAAGCATGCCACTTTGGGTCCACCACATCCCATCCTGTGAGCTTAGGACTGTCAACTAGGACCCTCCCTGGCTACAGTTTTCTGACTCCTTTCAGCCTTCCACTCATGGGCTTAGCAGTTTCTCCCCTCCAGCCTTCACTTCTCCCCATCTCTAGTGTAGGTTGCACCTCCTCATCAACAAGATTGCCCCTCCTGGCAGAGACACTATAAGTACTTTCACTATCAGGGCACACATTTCCTTCCTGGGCACACAGGAAAGCCACATTTCCCCGCGCGCTCCCCGCCCCCCAATCCCTTTGCAATAGGACCATGTGATGTGACTCCTTACGTAGGTCACTTTTCCCTCCTGGGAGGAGCTGTCTTCCCACTTCCCTTGTCTCTGACCAGCAGCAAAGGATCCAAGGGCAGAAGCCCGGATAGCAGCACTAGTTCCAAAGGGGCCTGGGTCCCTGGATCACCACCTGGAAGGTGACCTGTCCACCACATGACGGGACTAAGACATCAACAGAAGTAATACAGGTCCCTTCAGGACCAAGGAGATGAAATACCTGGGGTGCCTTCCCCACACTCCCTTCCCCTTCCATGGTGACCTAGGGAGCTGCAAGGTGAAGACCACAGCATCACGAGAAGAAGGGAGCCTGAATCCTAGGGTTACCGCGTGGAGGACAGTTGACAGAGCAGGAACACATGCAAGATTTTGTGTGAGCCAGAAGCAAAGCTTTATGGTGTTTAGCTGCTGCGATCTGGGGGCTCTTTGTTATAGCAGCTGGCCTTGCTGGCCTTCCTCCATTGTAGTCACCTAGCAAAGCCCCATCCTAGGTGAACCCAACTGGCTCATTTTACTTGCCCTTCTCAACTGCCACTGAAAAGCTGAATGTTCCTAAAGAACATCCTATAACAGGTTCAACTGGTTAGATGATCAACTTGACTGTCTTAAACATTTTTTTATTATTATTATACTTTATTGGGGAACAGTGTGTTTTTCCCAGCCAATCAGCTCTAAGTCTGTCTTTCAATTTTTTTTTTTAAGATTTTATTGGAAATTGGGGGAGGGAAACAGTGTTGGGGATTGGGGAAGGGGAACGGCCAAGTTGTTGTCCTTCGGTCTTAGTTGTGGAGGGTGCCGCTAGCTCAGCTCCGAGTCCAGTTGCCATCTGGCTGCCCATCAGCAGCTCATGGCTGCTCAGCTCAAGGTGCCGTGTTCAATCTTAGTCACGGGTGAGCATAGCCCACCATCCCATGTGGGAGTCGAACCAGCAACTTTGATGTTAGGAGCACGGCTATCACCAGCAGAGCCATCCTGCCACCTGTTGGCAGCTCAGCAGCAGCTCAGCTCTGGCACAGCTCACTGGGTCATGTGGGAATCAAACCAGCGACCTTATTGCTTAGAGCACAAGCTCTAACCAACTGAGCCACCTGGCCACCCCTTAAACATTTTTTTTCTTTTCTTTTTTTTAGTTGAGCCATCCTGCCACCTCTTGGTGGCTCAGTGGCAGCTCAGCCTGGGCCAGGAGTCGAACCAGCGACCCTGTTGCTCAGAGCTTGCACTCTTGAGCTAGCTCTTTTTTTTTTTTTTAAGATTTTTATTGGGGAATTGGGGGATGGGAACAGCGCTGGGGAATTGGGAGGAAGGGGAACAGACAAGTTGCTGTCGTTTTGTTCTTCAATCTAGTTGTGGAGGATGTTGCTTCACTGGCCCAAGTTGGACGGCCGCTCACTGCGGCTGCTGGCCGCTCACGTTGGCTGCTGGCTACATACGGTAGCCCATGGCAACCCACTGCCACAGGGAGTGCAGCCTACGCCGGCGACCGGCGACTCATGGCAGCCCAGCTCCAGGTTGAGCTGTTGTTCAGCATCTTAGCTGTAGAGGGCAGTGTCACTGGCCCTCATATGTGGGATCCGAACC